>NW_026116180.1:0-50752 GCF_001640805.2 Lates calcarifer
GGGAGGGATAGGATTGTATATAAACAGGGGCATAGTTACTAACTACACACAGGTGAAATTGAAAACAGGCAGGAAAATAAAAATTACCAAACAAAACAAAATGAAAACAGGAAATGAAAAACCACAAGAGTGTGTGTTGTGGGCATGGCATCATCCCCTGGCACTAGACTCCTCTCCACACCTGCTTTAAATCTCCTCATCACCAATAGGTCAAATACCACAGCCCTCATTCCAGTCTTTGCCAGACTGGTACAGTTCAGCCACACTAGTTCTGTCTGACTACAATGATTTTCTCGTATCCTCTCTTATGTTAACACTTATCTCCTGTGGCATGCCCTGTCCTCTTTTGGCCTATTCACTTGCTTTACACCATTATGTTCTGGCCTGTCCTGGCTGTATTTTTTAAAAACTAAGTTATCTTTTATTTTTACATCATTGCTTCTTAATTCTTCTTGTATCATTTTTTAAAAATTATATGTCTTTTTCACACCTTAATATGGATTACACAAAGTATGCATTGCATGCAGTGAACACTAACATCTACTTTCATTTGGTAACCTTTAACACACATTTATCACATGCTTTCTTTGAATCATACAGTAAATATTGATAATACCATTTCCACACAATATTTCTTTAAAATTATTAGCTTATTGCAGTACTCTTTCCTTAAGGTTATTACACTCTTTCTGCACATCACATATTGACAAATTATACACTACACTCTCCATGTCCAGTGCCATTAGCCCTCAGCTTTGTCTGGCTGTCGCCAGCCTTCTCCAGTACCTCTCACTGCCCCAACTATTCTAATCTACGATAAATTAATCTTAACCACCCCCACCATGTTTATCAATGATCTGCTAGAATTTTAGTTGTATGTCAAAAATGCTGTCTTAGATATGAGACACATTTCAAGATGTCAATGTAAACCTTCAATGGTTGGATAATAAGAGGTTGTAATTCATGATGCTTGAAAAACACTGACACTAAAATGAAACTGATATTCTCTTCATCACTGAATTTGTTTCCTCATCGTGACCTAAACAGACTTGATGTCTCGTGGGAATATGTCCCAGGCGTCCATCCAAGGAACATGATTCTCCCAGTCCGGCTGAAGAGGAGGATTGTTTAAAGCCATCAAACAACCCAACCAGTAGCATTCAGAGGCCAGAAGTCTGAAGTTCACCATCACATCCTGGGAGTACTGAGCTTCATCATCAAGGAAAGGACTCTGTATGAGAGACATGGTTCAACATGTTCAGTTCTGTACATTAAACATCAGCCATCGCATTGTTCCATTTTATCCACAGATGAAGCTGTGAACTGTTTGGTTTCCAAAGCTGTAAAGTATAACACACCTACCTGAAGAAGATCTTCTTTCCTGCTGTGGTACAGATTCATCTGAAGACTGTGAATTGTTAACTGTCTGAACTCTTTAACCTGGAACACAGGAAAATGCTGCTTACACAAGTACAGTAGCAGAAGATTTAATGGTCCAGTTTTAGACAGTAGACTTCAGTCCAGTACCTTCTGAGGTGTTAGTCCACTGCTGTTCTCAATCAGTCCAAACACTTCATCTATCTGCTTCTTCTTTCTCTCCATTTCTTCTGCTGAATCTCTAAACATTTTCTGTAGTTATCAGTTGAAAAAGTTTAACTTTGATCAGGAATTCAGGCAGTGCAACACTGAGTAACATCACTTCAACAGACTGTACTGTACCTGAGTCAGATCTCTGGTAAACTCTCTGTTCACAGCATTAGATTTCAGATGATCTTTGATTTTAGGCCACTGCAGCAGTTTCAGTTTGTTATACATCTCTGTCATTTTGGTTTTACTGACTGGGTTGGATCTGGATCAGACAAAAACTAAAACCATCATCACAAAAATAACATTACATCAACTGACACCCAATTAAGTGATTACTGAACACATGAAGACTCATCAACTGAACTAAAGTTAGCATCAATGGTTTAACACACTGAATCAGCAGGTTAGTTATTTACAGTGTATTACAGGGCTGTTGTGTTGGATTGCTTTGTATTGTACAGGTCTGACTGTGTCCACACTCTGTGTTCTAGCTTCAGTAAATTTAAAGTCTGTTTCACGTCTCATTAAAAGTTCACTTCAGAAAAATACTGACCTTGCCTCCTGAAGTTTCTCTTTGTAAAATGTTTCCATCTCAGTCATGCTGTGTTAAAAACATCATCAGTGTTTAGTCTGATTAAAACACTTCACAGCACAGATTCATTGTTAAAATCACTGATTCTGTCAACAAGGAATGGTTTACTTTTAAAATGTATCTCTGAGCTTTTAATCAAATACTTGAATAGTGTTTTCAGACCTGAAAAAGTCAAGACCAAGTTCTAATTCAAGTTTCATGTTTTTTAATTCTGTCCGTTTTGGTTTCATGTCACAAGTCCACCACGTAGCTTTGCCTGACATACGTACATGTTGTCGTTATCACCTGTGTGTGTTGTGTCTCCCTATACTTGACACTAATTGGTTTATGAACAACTGTGTCTGTTGTTGGCATCTTTTCAGTTTTCACACTGCCAATAAACCAAACCATGGTTCACTTTGATCTAGGCTGAGACCACCTCTTTTGGTCGGACCAAATTTTGGTCCTTTGGTCTGAGGAACCTTTCACACCTGCTACTTTGGTTCAGACCAAACTGAAAAGTCCTAAGATTCAGATAAAAAAGGGAAGGTGTGAAAGCACCCTTAGAAACAAACCTTTCTTTGTGTTCACGTTCATGTTGTTCACACCGTCGGCAGCTGGGTTTCATGGTTTCTTCATTCCTAAGCCTTTTCCAGTACAGAAGAACTACATTTGTTATCAGTTTATTATAATTTGGGATGAACTGACAAGCAGAGAATCAGACAGGAACTATCTGATGTATTAAAGAGTGAGCTCTCCTGTCCCTTCATCCAAACAGAAATAAAAGAACATATGTGAGAGCAAATGTACATTTAAAAAAACCTGTAATATGATTGATTTGACATTTCCATGTCAACCTATAAAGTAAATCTGAATTCATAATTTCAGCTCTTTGTATGTACAGTACCTGTCTTTGACTGATTTCAGTTCTTCATCTTTCTGTTTCAGAGCAGATCTGTGGAGGAAAAATTCAGTCTATGAAAAAGCTTCATGTTGTTACTGAACACATGAAAACTCATCAACTGAACTAAAGTTCGTGTCAACAAACTTGATGTTAAATCTCTAGACTGATAGGTCAGTGTTCTGGTAAAGTAATGAAACTACAATGAAATGGACTTTTTAAACATGTTACATTTAACAAGTTTCATCTCAACTACACAAACTGTCAACTTAAACATCTGTAAATTTAAAGTCTGTTTCATTACTCTATTAAAAGTTACCTTAAGAAAAATACTGACCTTGCCTCATGAAGTTTCTCTTCATAAAATGTTTTGATCTCAGCCGGCGTTTTACTAACTGGGATATTCTTTGTGTCTCCTGTGACTGAAACAGCCAGTTCAGTTGCCATTCTGTACCAACAGAGACACAATCAGAAAATGAGTAAGAATGTTCATTATTAACCATTTGGTTTTTCAAGAGGCCCCTGTAGACTCTGTGGTTTTGAGCTGTTCCAGATCAAAGTTGACAATCATGAGAAACATGTTCAAATCTTTTATCTTCAATCCAAAATAGTGATCCTTGATCACAGTGATAAACAAGTCCACCAACGTCAAACTGGACTTTGTAGTTTCAGATCTTTGCATGTACAGTACCTGTCTCTGAATGATTTCAGTTCTTCCTCTTTTTGTTTCAGAGCAGATCTGTGGAGGAAAAATTCAGAGTGTGAAAAAGCTTCATGTTGTTACTGAACACATGAAGAAGCATCAACTGAACTAAAGTTAGCATCAGTGGTTTAACACACTGAATCAGCAGGTTAGTTATTTACAGTGTATTACAGGGCTGTTGTGTTGGATTGCTTTGTATTGTACAGGTCTGACTGTGTCCACACTCTGTGTTCAAGCTTCAGGAAATTTAAAGTCTGTTTCACGTCTCATTAAAAGTTCACTTCAGAAAAATACTGACCTTGCCTCCTGAAGTTTCTCTTTGTAAAATGTTTCCATCTCAGTCATGCTGTGTTAAAAACATCATCAGTGTTTAGTCTGATTAAAACACTTCAGAACTTGGATTGATTATTTAAATCACTGATTCTGTCAACTTGATACTTGCTGGATTGTTTTGGTCCTTTGGTCTGAGGAACCTTTCACACCTGCTACTTTGGTTTAGACCAAACTGAAAAGTCCTAAGATTCAGATAAAAAAGGGAAGGTGTGAAAGCACCCTTAGAAACAAACCTTTCTTTGTGTTCACGTTCATGTTGTTCACACCGTCGGCAGCTGGGTTTCATGGTTTCTTCATTCCTAAGCCTTTTCCAGTACAGAAGAACTACATTTGTTATCAGTTTATTATAATTTGGGATGAACTGACAAGCAGAGAATCAGACAGGAACTATCTGATGTATTAAAGAGTGAGCTCTCCTGTCCCTTCATCCAAACAGAAATAAAAGAACATATGTGAGAGCAAATGTACATTTAAAAAAACCTGTAATATGATTGATTTGACATTTCCATGTCAACCTATAAAGTAAATCTGAATTCATAATTTCAGCTCTTTGTATGTACAGTACCTGTCTTTGACTGATTTCAGTTCTTCATCTTTCTGTTTCAGAGCAGATCTGTGGAGGAAAAAATCAGTCTATGAAAAAGCTTCATGTTGTTACTGAACACATGAAAACTCATCAGCTGAACTAAAGTTCGTGTCAACAAACTTGATGTTAAATCTCTAGACTGATAGGTCAGTGTTCTGGTAAAGTAATGAAACTACAATGAAATGGACTTTTTAAACATGTTACATTTAACAAGTTTCATCTCAACTACACAAACTGTCAACTTAAACATCTGTAAATTTAAAGTCTGTTTCATTACTCTATTAAAAGTTACCTTAAGAAAAATACTGACCTTGCCTCATGAAGTTTCTCTTCATAAAATGTTTTGATCTCAGCCGGCGTTTTACTAACTGGGATATTCTTTGTGTCTCCTGTGACTGAAACAGCCAGTTCAGTTGCCATTCTGTACCAACAGAGACACAATCAGAAAATGAGTAAGAATGTTCATTATTAACCATTTGGTTTTTCAAGAGGCCCCTGTAGACTCTGACTCATGAAGTTTCTCTTTGTAAAATGTTTCAATCTCAGTCATGCTGTGTTAAAAACATCATCAGTGTTTAGTCTGATTAAAACACTTCAGAACTTGGATTGATTATTTAAATCACTGATTCTGCAACTTGATACTTGCTGGATTGTTTTGGTCCTTTGGTCTGAGGAACCTTTCACACCTGCTACTTTGGTTCAGACCAAACTGAAAAGTCCTAAGATTCAGATAAAAAAGGGAAGGTGTGAAAGCACCCTTAGAAACAAACCTTTCTTTGTGTTCACGTTCATGTTGTTCACACCGTCGGCAGCTGGGTTTCATGGTTTCTTCATTCCTAAGCCTTTTCCAGTACAGAAGAACTACATTTGTTATCAGTTTATTATAATTTGGGATGAACTGACAAGCAGAGAATCAGACAGGAACTATCTGATGTATTAAAGAGTGAGCTCTCCTGTCCCTTCATCCAAACAGAAATAAAAGAACATATGTGAGAGCAAATGTACATTTAAAAAAACCTGTAATATGATTGATTTGACATTTCCATGTCAACCTATAAAGTAAATCTGAATTCATAATTTCAGCTCTTTGTATGTACAGTACCTGTCTTTGACTGATTTCAGTTCTTCATCTTTCTGTTTCAGAGCAGATCTGTGGAGGAAAAATTCAGTCTATGAAAAAGCTTCATGTTGTTACTGAACACATGAAAACTCATCAACTGAACTAAAGTTCGTGTCAACAAACTTGATGTTAAATCTCTAGACTGATAGGTCAGTGTTCTGGTAAAGTAATGAAACTACAATGAAATGGACTTTTTAAACATGTTACATTTAACAAGTTTCATCTCAACTACACAAACTGTCAACTTAAACATCTGTAAATTTAAAGTCTGTTTCATTACTCTATTAAAAGTTACCTTAAGAAAAATACTGACCTTGCCTCATGAAGTTTCTCTTCATAAAATGTTTTGATCTCAGCCGGCGTTTTACTAACTGGGATATTCTTTGTGTCTCCTGTGACTGAAACAGCCAGTTCAGTTGCCATTCTGTACCAACAGAGACACAATCAGAAAATGAGTAAGAATGTTCATTATTAACCATCTGGTTTTTCAAGAGGCCCCTGTAGACTCTGTGGTTTTGAGCTGTTCCAGATCAAAGTTGACAATCATGAGAAACATGTTCAAATCTTTTATCTTCAATCCAAAATAGTGATCCTTGATCACAGTGATAAACAAGTCCACCAACGTCAAACTGGACTTTGTAGTTTCAGATCTTTGCATGTACAGTACCTGTCTCTGAATGATTTCAGTTCTTCCTCTTTTTGTTTCAGAGCAGATCTGTGGAGGAAAAATTCAGAGTGTGAAAAAGCTTCATGTTGTTACTGAACACATGATGAAGCATCAACTGAACTAAAGTTAGCATCAGTGGTTTAACACACTGAATCAGCAGGTTAGTTATTTACAGTGTATTACAGGGCTGTTGTGTTGGATTGCTTTGTATTGTACAGGTCTGACTGTGTCCACACTCTGTGTTCAAGCTTCAGGAAATTTAAAGTCTGTTTCACGTCTCATTAAAAGTTCACTTCAGAAAAATACTGACCTTGCCTCCTGAAGTTTCTCTTTGTAAAATGTTTCCATCTCAGTCATGCTGTGTTAAAAACATCATCAGTGTTTAGTCTGATTAAAACACTTCAGAACTCATTATGTAAATCACTGATTCTGACACTTGATACTTGCAGGATTGTTGATTTTGAAAATGTCTGTTAATCATTTGGAGAAATACTTTTATGGTGTTTTAACTCCTGACAGTTTGAACCAAAGGTTATGTTTTGGTTGCATTTCATTTCATTTATTTTCTTTCCGCTTATCTGGGGTCGGGTCACGGTGGCAACAGGCTCAGCAGGGTATTCCAGATGTCCCTCTCCCTAGCAACGTTTTTCAGCTCCTTCTGGGGGATCCTGAGGCACTCCCAGGCCAGATGAGATGTATCTCTTCAGCAAGTTCTGGGTCTACCCCGAGATCTCTTCCCAGTTGGATTTGCCCAGAAAATCTCTAACCAGATGCCTGAACCACCTCAACTGGCTCCTTCCAGGACAAAGGAGCAGTGGCTCTACTCCAAGCTCCCTCTGGATGTCCACGCTCCTCATCTTATCTCTAAGGCTGAGCCCAGACATCCTGGAGGTTGGATCATAGATCAACTGGTAGACAGAGAACTTTGCCTCCCAGCTCAGCTCCCTCTTCACCACAACGGTCGGGTACAGCGACCATATTACTGCTGATGTCGCACGAATCCTCCTGTCAATTCCTTCACTTCATTGTACTCTGACTTGTGAACAAGACCCCAAGATACTAAAAGTCCTTCGCTTGAGGCAGCAACTCTCCCGTTTTCCGGCTGAGAACCATAGCTTCAGACTTGGAGGTGATGACCCTCAACCCTACTTCTTCATACTCAGCTGCAAACCTCCCCAGGTTGTGCTGAAGGTCATGGTCTGATGAAGCCAACAGAACAACATCATCTGCAAAAAGCAGGAATGTGATTCTGAGGCCCCCAGTCGGGACACGGTCCTCACTTTGGTTGCACCTTGAGATCTTATCCATTAATACCACGAACAGGATTGGGGACAAGGGACAACCTTGGCGGAGTCCAACACCCATTGCAAACATGTTTGACTTTGTGCCGAGAATACTAAGACAGCTCCCACTTTGGTTGAAGAACCTGATGGCTCGCATCAGTGGCCCCAGTACCCCATACTCTTGCAGTATACCCCTTCAGGATCCCTCAGGGGACACGGTCATAAGCATTCTCCAAGTCTACAATACACATGTAGACTGGATGGTCAAATTCCCATTACTCCTCAGCTCTCCTGCAAGAGTGAAAAGCTGGTGCAGTGTTCTGTGGGCAGGACAGAATCCACATTGCTCCTCCTGAATCTCCAACACCCAAGGTTTTGCTTCTGTGTTCGCTGTAGCTGCAACCCTTCTGGCCTCCTGGTACCCGTTTGCTGCTTCAGGAGAACCCTGGGCAAACCAAGCCTTAAAGACCTCCTTCTTCGGCTTGATGGTCTCCCTCACTGCAGGTATCCACCAGCGGGATCTTAGGTTGCTGCCTCGACTGACCCCGACCACCTTCTGACCACGGCTCCTGCCTCCCACATCTACAATGGAGACTTTGAACATTGCCCACTCTGACTCAACATCCCCAGGCTTCCCCCAGGCTGTTCCTCCCAATCACGCTCCTCCAGGTTTCCCCGTCGTCGCCCACAACAGAACTATGGAGTTCCCAGCCAGTACCCTTTCTGGAATACCACCCAGAGAAGGCCGGGTACTCCGAGCTGCTGTTCGGTGCATAAGCACGCACAACAGCCACAGCCCAGTAGTTTGGTTCCAGAGCCTATGCTGTGCGTAGAGGTGAGCCCAACTATATCTAGTTGGTACCGATCTACCTCCTGCACCAGCTCATATTTTTTATGCACTAGAGAGGTGGCATTCCACATCCCTAGAGTTAGTCTACGCCACATGTTGGCATGCCTGGGTCCCTGCCTTCGCCTGCCACCTGGTAAGCAAATCACCCAACCCCACTGCCTATCCCCACAGGTAATGGGTCCATGGGGTGGTAGCTCCATGTAGCTCATTTGGGCTGAGACCACGTCTTTGGGTTGGACCACCTCTTGGACCAACGGACCAAAATGGCACCTTTCACACTGTTATTTTGGTTTAAACTAAACGAGGTAGGTGTAAAAGTACCCTTAGAAACAAACCTTTCTTTGTGTTCACATTCATGTTGTTCACACCGCCGAAAGCTGGATTTCACACCTTCTTCATTCTTAAGTCTTTTACTGTATGGAAGAAATACATTCATTATCAGTTTATTATAATTTTGGATGACCTGATCGTTCAGCAGAGAAACATTTCTTTATTACCAACATTTGTAAAAAGGTATGAGATCCAATTAAACAGAAAAAAGTGTGAGAACAAATGCACATTTTAAGAAACTGTCAACTGATTAGTTAAATTTTTTGTGTCAGTATCTGAGGCAAATTTTAATTTGTAGTTGCATGTCTTTGCATGTACAGTACCTGTTTTTGACTGATTTCAGTTCTTCATCTTTTCGTTTCAGAGCAGATCTGTGGAGTAAAAATGCAGTGTGAAAAAGCTTCATGTTATTAATACATAATGACGTATACACAGTGATGAATAAATAAACTTTCCAAAATATACATGCAGCATGGTCCACACTAAGTCATCACACAGGATAAGATAATGCAAGTATGCACAAACTGGTAACTTTTTTGTCTGTTTTATTTTATATATCTGTTAGTTCAATGTCTTGCCAACTGGCAGTTAACTTAAATTTGGTGAACTATCTAGCTTGGTGTGTGACTGGGGCCTTCTACTGTTAGCATGTTACTGGCAAGCATGGCAGCAGCAGCAGTTTGTAAATCAGCCCAACAAGCAGTCAGTATGTTACCAAGCCTCCAGCAAACGCTTTGTCATTGAAGCCGTTAACAAAATCTGGTAACATGGCCACTGAATTCTTACAAAACTGACACAGACTTTAAAAGTGAACTGATTTAGGCTGTGTTTTTAATTTTTTTAATTTTTTCTGGGCATAGTAATTTGTAGCTTCACATGCACCTGACATGGCTATTCCCACTTCACAACTCTATTAAAAGTTACCTTAAGAAAAATACTGACCTTGCCTCATGAAGTTTCTCTTCATAAAATGTTTTGATCTCAGCCGGCGTTTTACTAACTGGGATATTCTTTGTGTCTCCTGTGACTGAAACAGCCAGTTCAGTTGCCATTCTGTACCAACAGAGACACAATCAGAAAATGAGTAAGAATGTTCATTATTAACCATTTGGTTTTTCAAGAGGCCCCTGTAGACTCTGACCTTGCCTCATGAAGTTTCTCTTTGTAAAATGTTTCAATCTCAGTCATGCTGTGTTAAAAACATCATCAGTGTTTAGTCTGATTAAAACACTTCAGAACTTGGATTGATTATTTAAATCACTGATTCTGCAACTTGATACTTGCTGGATTGTTTTGGTCCTTTGGTCTGAGGAACCTTTCACACCTGCTACTTTGGTTCAGACCAAACTGAAAAGTCCTAAAATTCAGATAAAAAAGGGAAGGTGTGAAAGCACCCTTAGAAACAAACCTTTCTTTGTGTTCACGTTCATGTTGTTCACACCGTCGGCAGCTGGGTTTCATGGTTTCTTCATTCCTAAGCCTTTTCCAGTACAGAAGAACTACATTTGTTATCAGTTTATTATAATTTGGGATGAACTGACAAGCAGAGAATCAGACAGGAACTATCTGATGTATTAAAGAGTGAGCTCTCCTGTCCCTTCATCCAAACAGAAATAAAAGAACATATGTGAGAGCAAATGTACATTTAAAAAAACCTGTAATATGATTGATTTGACATTTCCATGTCAACCTATAAAGTAAATCTGAATTCATAATTTCAGCTCTTTGTATGTACAGTACCTGTCTTTGACTGATTTCAGTTCTTCATCTTTCTGTTTCAGAGCAGATCTGTGGAGGAAAAATTCAGTCTATGAAAAAGCTTCATGTTGTTACTGAACACATGAAAACTCATCAACTGAACTAAAGTTCGTGTCAACAAACTTGATGTTAAATCTCTAGACTGATAGGTCAGTGTTCTGGTAAAGTAATGAAACTACAATGAAATGGACTTTTTAAACATGTTACATTTAACAAGTTTCATCTCAACTACACAAACTGTCAACTTAAACATCTGTAAATTTAAAGTCTGTTTCATTACTCTATTAAAAGTTACCTTAAGAAAAATACTGACCTTGCCTCATGAAGTTTCTCTTCATAAAATGTTTTGATCTCAGCCGGCGTTTTACTAACTGGGATATTCTTTGTGTCTCCTGTGACTGAAACAGCCAGTTCAGTTGCCATTCTGTACCAACAGAGACACAATCAGAAAATGAGTAAGAATGTTCATTATTAACCATTTGGTTTTTCAAGAGGCCCCTGTAGACTCTGTGGTTTTGAGCTGTTCCAGATCAAAGTTGACAATCATGAGAAACATGTTCAAATCTTTTATCTTCAATCCAAAATAGTGATCCTTGATCACAGTGATAAACAAGTCCACCAACGTCAAACTGGACTTTGTAGTTTCAGATCTTTGCATGTACAGTACCTGTCTCTGAATGATTTCAGTTCTTCCTCTTTTTGTTTCAGAGCAGATCTGTGGAGGAAAAATTCAGAGTGTGAAAAAGCTTCATGTTGTTACTGAACACATGAAGAAGCATCAACTGAACTAAAGTTAGCATCAATGGTTTAACACACTGAATCAGCAGGTTAGTTATTTACAGTGTATTACAGGGCTGTTGTGTTGGATTGCTTTGTATTGTACAGGTCTGACTGTGTCCACACTCTGTGTTCAAGCTTCAGGAAATTTAAAGTCTGTTTCACGTCTCATTAAAAGTTCACTTCAGAAAAATACTGACCTTGCCTTATGAAGAATCTCTTTGTAAAATGTTTCCATCTCAGTCATTCTGTGTTAAAAACATAATCAGTGGTTAGTCTGATTAAAACACTTCACAACACAGATTCATCATAAAATCACTGATTCTGTTAACAGTAATGATTCATTGGATAATGAGTTTTTAAAATGTCTGTCTGTTAGGTCCATTATCCAGTAGTTCCACATACAAACCTTTCTTTCTGTTCATGTTCATGTTGATCACACCGCTGGCAGCTGGATTTCACAACTTCTTCATTTTCCAGTCTTTTGTTGTGCAGAAGAAATACATTTGTTATCAGTTTATTATAGTTTGGGATAAACTGACTGCCCTGCAGAGAAACATACAGGGGCAATCTGACAGTTGTTTCCTGATTGTATTAAATAAGTCAATCTTCTGTCTTTTTTTACAACAAACAGACATAAAGAACAAGTGAGACAACAAATTACATTGTTACATTACAGATCAAAGGTTTGATGATGACATTTGAAGAGGGAGTGAGTGGAGCGCAAAGGATGATGGTCTCTGTAGTCCTTGTTACCCTTCGTTCTGCTCCACCATGGGTGTAAGAAAGCTACGGTTTTGCCCAGTAAACCTATCGTTTGTTACCATCCAGGTCCACGATGGGATTGAGAAACTTTTGTTCTCGCGATGTCATGAAATTGATAATTCTGATATTACTAAAAGTGCCGGCTGATTGTTTTGTAATCCAGGAGTCAACACTTTCCAGGCTTTACTGAGAAATATATTTGCAGACTGAATGATTCTCACAACACCATTAGTATACTGCTGTTAAATCCTAGTTTTAGTATTGTACAATATAAGTCACCTCTGTGGAAACACACATATAACTGTCTTTTATAAGAATGGCAATGTTTTCATTTTAACTGACGTACTGTGCCTTGTTTACGTTGTATATTTTTCCAGTGGTTGAATCTGACAATGAAGAATCAAAGTAGATTTTCACTCAACAAAAAATATGCAGTGATCAATTATTGTCTCTGTGCATGTCCACTAACACATGAGGGAGCTGTACACGTCTCTCGAATTAACCACAAATCACATCTGCTGCCTTTTACAATGTGCTGGATCTTGCTGCCATCAGTTCCTGGGTGCTGTGCCAACGCTGCATGAACAACAAAGTTCCCAGAAGGGACTTTGTGCTTCAGCTGACCCAGGAGCTGCATGCTGAGTGCATGGCACCAAAAGAGCTGCTGCATGTGGACGTGCCCTTCATGGATACAGATGAGAGCAGGAGAATAACCTGCATCATGATGGTGCAATGCAAAACAAATAAGAATAACAATGTGTCTTTGTGCAGCAGCTGAAATAATCACAAAACTAATGACAGTTAACATTTTACTTTATTTGATCATTCTATGTTTTATTTTTTTCATATTTTTATTCCCTGTGTTGTTTTTACAGTTTATAGTTCCTCTTTATCTACTTTTCTTTCACCTGTTGTTCTTTAATATAAGTTTATTGTTCTATTATTTTATTGTCATTTGGTGAGTAGCATAAAGGGATTACAATTAGCAATGATAAATGAACCTTGTACCTTGTATCTTGAAAATCAATGCACGTAATACACCTACTGTAGTGGGAGCTACCACAGAAGTGGTTTTGAGGACTTTGGCAGCTGTTAACATGTCTGTCTATTTCAGGGCAGGTTTTATTACCGTAATAGCCCCGCGACCTTGCAAAATAATAAACTAACAAAACTTTACAGGTGTATAGTTGAGATCAAAATGAAAGCCAAGTTTGAAGCTGAGCGTGGCCCAACGATGTTGATGGGTTTTGTGGCTGGTGTGATCCCATTGTAATATAGTCTTTAGTTTAAATTTGGCTTCATCTTCACAATTTTAACAATCGAGGCTATCACATAACACACTTAAATGCTATATATGTGTGTATGTATGCATATATATATGTGTGTGTATATATATGTGTGTGTATGTGTGTGTGTGTGTGTATATATATACATACAATATAAACACACACTTTCTTACTATACTTCATTGTAGATTAATACTGAGGACATTGAAACTATGCAGAAACACTTGTAGTAAACAAAAAAGTGCTAAACAAACCACGGCCAGTTTTCAATTACTCGGTGTGCTGTTATGGCCGCTTCCCTTGGGATGGTCTGTATGTGTATGTGTGCGGGTTTTTTGCTTCCCTGCAGGGGCGTGGTGGCTGTGTTGGTCTCACCTGATCCTCATCAGCTCATGGCAGCCAGACATCTACCCCGGTTCTCCAGCTACAAGCCGCCAGGTCGTCACAGTTCCCCACGTGGTAACGTTCACGGCCGTCTACTACTGAGTTGATCTCAGAGTTATTTCCTAGCGCCTGTAACTTTTGTTTCCTGGCAAAAGTAATTAACTGTTGTTTGTTGTCCTGTGCCTCAGCCTTGCCTGTACCAGCGCTGCCGTCCACCCCTGACTCTGGACTCTTCCTGGTTGCCAGTCTCCCCGGTTTCCTGGCTGGCCTCTGCACTCTCCCCGGCCCCTCGGCCCGGCACCTGGCCAACTCGGATTTCCCCCTGTCGTCACCCAGCCCGGTTCTGACCCCCCATCCAACTCTCTAAATAGACCTTGGGATCACAAAACTCCCTTACTCCATCTGTGCCTGTGTCCTGAGTCTGCTTTTTGGGGTTCAGCCTAGCTTCAGCCTGGACATGACATGTGCCTTGTCAAGATTTAAGTTGTGGAATTTCTTGCCTTCTTAATGTGTTTGAGACCATCAGTTGTGTTTAGGGTTAGCACACAGTTCTGTTTAGTGAACAGCCCTATTCAGATACTGTTCTAATCCATATTATGGCAAGAACCACTCAACTAAGTAAAGAGAAACAACAGTCCATCATTACTTTATAACTGAAGGATAGTCAATCTGGAAAATTTCAACAACTTTGAATATATCCTCAAATGCAGTTACAAAAACCATCAAACGCTGTGATGAAACTGGCTCTCAGGAGGACCACTCTAGGAAAGGAAGACCAAGAGTTACCTCTGCTGCAGAGGATAAGTTCATTAGGAGTTACCAGCCTCAAAAAACGCAAAGTAACAGCACCTCAGATTACAGCCCACATAAATGTTTCATGTTCAAGCAGCAGACTCATCTTAACGTCAACTGTTCAGAGGAGACTTAGTGAGTCAGGCATTCATGGTTGAATTGCTGCAAAGAAACTACTGAGGACAGACAACAAGAAGAGAATTGTTTGGACCAAGAAAGACAAGGAATGGACATTAGACCAGTGGAAATCTGAGGTCTGAGATTTTTGGTTCCACCCATGATGTCTTTGTGAGTCACAGAAAAGGTGAGCAGTGTGGTTTCTATATGTGTGTGTAGCACACATGGAGGAGGAGGAGGTGTGATGGTGGAGGGAGCTTTGCTGGGACACTGTCAATGATTTATTCAAAATTCAAGGCACACTTAACCAGCATGGCCACCATAGCATTGTGCAGTGACATGCCATCCCATCTGGTTTGAGTTTAGTGGGACATCATTTGTTTTTTAACAGGACAATGACACCAAACACACATCTAGGCTATGTAAGGGCCAGTTGACCAAGGAGAATGATGGAGTGCTGTGTTAGATGACCTGGCCTCCACAATCACCTGATATAAACCCAACTGAGATGGTTTGGAATGAGCTGGACCACAGAGTGAAGGCAAAGAAGCCAACAAGTGCTCAGCACCTCTGGGAACTCCTTCCACCTCATGAAGTTGTTTAAGACAACGCCAGAAGTGTGTAAAGTTGTCATCAAAGCAAAAGGTAGCTAATTTGAAGAATCTATACTATAAAACATTCTGGTTTGTTTCACTCTTTTTTGTTTACTACATAATTCCATATGTGTTCAGTCATGATCATCATGATGTCTTCAATATTACTCTACAATGTAGAAAATAATACAAATAAAGAAAAGCCATTGAATGAAAAGGTGTGTCCAAACTTTTGACTGGTACTGTGTAATTAAACACATTTCTAAAAAAAAACTGTCATCTGATTTGATCGTTCAATTTTAAGGCAATACATAAAGCAAACTGGAATTTGCAGTTTCAGCTCTTGGCAGGCACATTACCTGTTTTTGAGCAATGTTTCCTTGTCTTCCTCTTGATAAGTTTCAGCAGATCTGTGGAGAAAAAAATGCAGCATGTGAAAGGCTATCTGAATCTGAAGGACTGAGCTGAGCTCAGCCTTCCAAAGTCTTTCACCTTTTCTCACCATGGTGTAAAATCATCCTAACTTCAGCTACCATTGTATGGCCTTGGTCCCATGATGTCACCAGTTCTGCTCTTCCTCTCTACTCTGCTAAACACTCAAGGCCTTTTCTCTTCTCTGATGCTCCTAAAGAGAGAGCATGAGTTGCTGTCCTTCTCATGTTCCTACCACAAGGGTAGAAAAAAAGCTCTCTGACCTCCATAAGACCTGCCTGAAATAGAGGCCTGTACTGGACTGGACTTAGCGATTGTAGCGACACAAGAACCAGCAGGTATGACTTTGTGTCATACCTGCTGGTTCTGTCATACATGCTTGGTGGACTCAGCATTAAGCAGCCAACTCTGTAAGTAGAACAAAGAAACAATCATCGAACTCTTCAACAACACTGAAACCACATAGACAGGACAACAAAAACTGGACTGCAAAGCAACACACCAAAAAAGCATCTTATTTTTCCCTTGAATAGACTTGGTAATGTAACTGGGCGTAGTTTCCCTTATAGCACAACACAGCTAAGCATAGCTAGCATAGACTGGTCAACTTTTCCAGTGTATTGCATTGATTTGATTTAATGTATTTATGTTATAATTTTTTGTGAATATTCACATGTGGGTGTGTTCATGTCGAGATCCTCATCATTACTGAAATTTGGGGCTGATTGAACAAAGCATGGCTGAGATACAGCAACTTAAACGCAACTTCCTGTTTCATGGCAAGTCATCAAAATGTGAGGTGCCGCCACGGTCACACCCTTTAACATCAACAAAATCTTTTGATAACTTTCACAAAGGCCTTGAGAGTATCCTGACCACGTTTGTGCGATAAAATTAAAATGGCCGACTTCCTGTAGGTTTGAGGCCATGATGTCAAGAGACTTTTTGGTGCGTCTCAGCATGTTACATCATGCCTCCAAATTTCGTTCACCTCGGACAAACTAAGCCCAATGGCAAGGGGGTTTTGAGGGTGTCCAAGGGGGCGCTATGGAGCCATTTTACAGTGCAAATCAACAAGACCCCTATCAGATGTCAATTTTCACCAGGTCTGATGCGTGTGCAAAGTTTCATGAGTTTTTAAGCATGTTTAGGCACTCAAAAACCTATTTTGTTTTTAAATCCCATTCTTTACTTGGAGACATGCTCACACTAGTGGAACTATTTGATAAAACCATAACATTATGTCTTATATCTTATTAATGAAAAGTAAATTATGTAGTCATTAAAAAACATAGATTGGGTTAACTGAGGCTTCATAAAAGCCTTTAAAACTTTTTTTTTTTTTTGGGTCACCCTGGACACACAAACAGACTGAAAAGTAGGTTCTTCCCAAAAACTGTAATACCACTGAACTTACCACTGAACACCATCTCCTCTGTCGGACAAGACTGAAGTGCTGCCATCACTGGACATGTACAATACGTATTTACAACTGTCACTTTACGCCAGTGATTTGTCATTTTAAACCAGCGATTATGTATAACATTTGTACACCAACCACACATGCAACTATTTGCCATTTGTCTGTTGACATTCAACACCTGTCCATCGCTCCATATGCTGCATTTTTTTTATTCTAAGTGGTTTTACCCCGTAAATAGTGGTAGTTATGTTGATGATTTCAGAGTGTATAAAATGGGTCAATAAATGAAACTAAGCCATCATGAACATCACAGTGATGGTTACCAATTAGGTCTGCTCCATTAATATCACAGATATTCAGTTAAATTTGAAATTAACCTAAATAATCATACAAAATCTGTAAGACACGTTCAAATACAACCCTTTAAAGTAAATCCTATATATATATATATATATATATATATATATATATATATATATATATATATATATATATATATATATATATAGATGATGCTGTCTCAAACACAAAGTAGAGCAAAGTTTGAGCAACAAAACACTGAAGCTAACACCTGCTCATAATGTGTCTCCCTGTGTATACAGTTAATTACATTTAAAGGTCCATCAGATCTCACAGACAGAGAGCCATCGTACTCACTTAACAAACACTTAACAAACAGGTTTTTATTTTTGTCTCTTCCTCTTTTTAACACCCCTCATTTAACAGTATGGTCTATTTAAAATAAAATAAAAGTTGGTGGAAGTTGCTGATCTTATTCATTCATTATTTACCTCGTATTCTCGTTCAGTTTGATTCATGTTGCAGTTTCTCTTCTGTCTTGTCCAAGGTTAAACCGCTCAATCAATCTGACAGCAGAAGGAATGTTATAGTCAATAAACCAGGGGGTGGGGTTTATAGAGAAAAGAGATAAACTCACTGAGACTACTGCTCATTGTCACTTTGACTTTTTTCTTCACCCGGACAAACTGGACCTGTTGTTACAATGGGTGACTCCTATATCATAGCGATAGACTTTGGCACTGCTTACAGTGGGTATGCCTTCTCTATGACACTCAAAGAGAAACAAACTGATCCTGTTTTGAAGCGTTGGGGAAAAGAGCTCGGACTGGACACCCCAAAAACTCCAACCTGCATTCTGTTCAATGAAGAAGAAGAATTTCTCAAGTTTGGTTATGAAGCCAAAATCACATACACCAACATGCATGGAGAAGCAGCAAGAGAACACTACTTTTTTGAAGCCTTCAAGATGGCCCTTTATGGCACAGTAAGTGAAAATGTGGGGTGGGCAGTTTGGCTCCTCAGTGGCTCAGAGTTTGATGGTCACTGTGATACATTCACCAGTTTACCTGCAATAAACATAAGCTGTTAAAATATCTAGGTTACATGTAAAAATTAAAACTAATGTCAATTGGCAGACACTCAACAGAGATGTGATGATTAAAGCTGCAAATGGAAAGTCAATGGAGGCCTTGAAGATTTTCACTGAAGCTTTACGATACCTGAAGGAAGACGCCTTGGAAACCATAAGTGCCAAAACTGGAAGGAAGTTTATTGCCTCTGACTTCACCTGGGTGCTGACTGTACCTGCAATCTGGGATCCTTCAGCCAAACAGTTCATGAGAGAAGCTGCAACTCAGGTAACACACTGAGACTATTAGAATCTGCAGTGAAGGTTTTATTTCTCATGAAAATGAATGATCCATTATTCCTTCTACTTCCAGGCTGGTATTGTGACCAAAGGAACAGAGGACAGGTTGGTCATTGCACTGGAACCAGAGGCAGCTTCAGTCTGGTGTAAGAAGCTCCCAGCTGAAGGTTTTATAACACAGAACCATGGAGGAGACTCACTGGAGCACTCTCCAGGAACACAATACATTGTCGTCGACTGTGGAGGTACTGTGTGACATTGTTAAGGATTGTACAAACCTTTATTCAAAAATAAAAATTAAAAATCCTGTTGTTTTTATGTGCTCAAGAAATTTTTAAAAAAGAATTTCTAATTTTACTGACATTAAGAGCTCCTTTTGATATATTTATTTGATGTATGACCTTAACTAAAATGTCATATAAGAATGTGTAAGGACGTATTGTTTGAACAGACTCTGCCATGACTCAGATTTAATCACTTCCTCTGTGTTGCAGGTGGAACTATTGACATAACTGTCCATGAGGTGCTGGATGGAGGAGCCCTGAAGGAGCTGCACAAGGCCTCTGGAAATGATCTGGGTGGACAAACTGTGGACAAGAAATTCAAAGAGTTCCTCAGAGAAATCTTCTGTCATGGTGTCTGGGATGAATATGAAAGTAACTATCCCAGTGAGGTTCAGAAACTGATGTATGAGTTCACAGTTCTCAAACAAGAAGATGAAGATGTTCAGATCATCTGCCCATTTAACCTGGGATCATTAGCTCAGAGAAGACAGGAAATAGAAAAGTTCTTTGAAACAGTGCGAGGTGTTTCCTGGCATGACGGGTCAATCAAAATCTCAAAACAGAAAATGAAGTCTTTCTTCATTGAGTCTCTGAACGGCATCACCGAGAGTCTCAGAGAAATCTTGGACAAAGATTTCAACATCCAGTTCATCCTGTTAGTGGGGGGGTACGCTGAAAGCAAGATTCTGCGTGGACACATTAATGATCAGTTTGGTGATCAGTGTAATGTTCTGTGTCCTTTTAGGCCCCAAGAAGCAGTAGTGAAGGGAGCTGTGAAGTTTGGAAGAAATCCAGAGGTGGTGGCATCTCGCAAGAGTGCCTTTACCTATGGGATCGCTACCTGTGAGGAGTTTGATGAGTCCAGGCATAAGGCAGAAAAGAAATTCACAGCTGATGGGTGTGAGATGTGTCAGGATATTTTCATGAAACTGGTGGAAATAGATGAAAATGTGGGTTGGAATGAAACCAGAGAACACATCCTCTATCCAGTAGAGGCAGATCAGATAGCAATGGGTTTTAGATTTTATCGTACAGAAAGGACAAATCCAAAGTATGTGGATGAATGGGGATTAGATGATGTTGGTTCATTTACTGTTAGCATGCCTGATACTAGAGGAGGCAGGGCACGACGGGTCAGGTTGGAAATCATGTTTGGTTCCACAGAGATAGCAGCCACAGCCACCGACATAGTCTCAGGGGGAAAAGAATCAATCAGGATTGACTTCATGACCAAAGCATCATCCAAGATGCAGCACTTTCCTCTGCTGTTACACAACAGCAAAACTGATTAAATTAGAAGAGTGATGGCAATCACTTCTGTTAGAATCACATATTGTAATTTAACACAGATATTCTGCTTAGGTTTACTTTTATTTAACATTAAATAAAACATTAAACATTATATTTTCCACACAAAGTAAATCAAAGGAGTCATCATGGGGATGATACTACGATTTGTATCATATACTGTATAACTCACAAAAGCAGCATACAGAATGCTGCTCCATGATGAAAACCAATATCAGAATCATGTTATGTTTTTTTGTAATAATTATTCAATAAAGGTTTTTGTTTTAATTCCAGGATTTATATTGTTTTTTCTTTGGAAGATATGTTTTAAATGAAATTTTAAAAATCAAAACATAAATAAATAAAATAAGTGAAGCAATACCAACATACATGATGATAATGACAGTAGTAGTTGCAGTAGTGATATGATGATGATATCAGGACTACACGTTCTGTGTAACACTTATTAGTTCAATTATCCAAATACAAAATAAATAATAGAAAATCTTGAAGTTTACATCCTCAGTTGACTTCACCACTCCTCACATCACTACTGTAATTATTATCAAAATAAAGGCTTTGAATTGTAAAATTTTACTAGGTTATATATATTTTTAAACATATGAAATTGCTTTAATTAGTCTGTGTAAGTTGTTGTGATGTAAATAAATAAGTTCTTCTCAAACATCACTTGTAAGAGATCAATGGCCTACTTTGATGATGATAAATAACTCGCCCCTTGTAAAGAGAAGTACAGCTAGTCTATATGAAGAAAAAAGTCAAAGAGCAAATGAGTGCGTTCTGTTTGCTCTCTGTAAACCCCACCCCCTGCAGAGTAACATTTGCCCTGCTGTTAGATTGACTGAGCACTTTGACTTTGGACAAGAGAGAAAAGAAACTGCAAATGAGTGGAATGGAACAAAACACAAGGTAAACTTTGAAAGAATACGATCAGCAACTTCTACAAACTTTGTATTTAGATTTATGAATTTAGATTTTAGATTTGAATTTATGTACATACAAACTATTATATTTCAGGACTTGATCACACTACAGTTGATCATTAATACTTCTGACTAGCATACAGTGTTTTAGAACAAACCAGGTCCCATCAAATAAAGTCAAAATCTAAGGTGAGATACTGACTCTAACATGTAAAAGTATTCAGTCAAGCTGTTGGTCAGTTTAACTTAGTGTCAATTATCCACAAATTTAGCCTACAGTATTTCCATACTAAACTTTAATAAATGGTGTATAATGATGATAATGATGTAGTTATATAGAGTTATACGTAGATATACAGATATTTTCTTCCGGCATATTTTATATCATTATAGCTGATTTCTAAACTATATTGTCATTCATTATTGGTTGATACAGCAACCTCTGCTTATGGCTATCCACAGGTGTTTTTCTGTGTTTTCAGTGTATCTATATGTCACTCATTTAATCATTTATTATAAAGCACTTTGTTAACACTGTAAACTCAGTCGTGCTTATTGACATCTAATGATAATGGCTGATGTACAGTTTCACTGCTGATGACATTTTACAATGTGTGATAAATTAATGAATAATTTACACAATGAATGACCAAAGCCATAAAAATAGCCACACATAAAGACTGGTTGCCTAAGAAATTAAATTGTGCTTTTTCTTTAGCCCTCTTTTCAGTGACAGACATATAATGTAGACATAGGTGTGTGTGAATTCACATTCACAGTAAAATCAGACTCTTGCACCTGTGCAAAATTTCCCAAAGCCCAAGAATTACAAAACAGAACCTAAAAAGGTGTATGCTTATTTCTACTTTTGTGCCTATGTAATATTTTGGTCTGATTCATGCACACATTGTTAGTCCCTCTTGTTTGAAGACAGTCAACTCCATTTACACAGGCTTATCTTTTTTTTTTTTAACTGAATTACTGTATGTTGCTGCTGTATACTGGATCTGAGCTAAACATTTGGAATATGAATATATATGTCTAATAGATAAAGAGGAAATGGGAGATGTGGATTCTTTTACTCAGTCTAGCAACATATTTCATTATTAAGACGAAAACAGTGGCTTATAACTGTGTGTATGAGCATAACGATGAGAGACCTTGTTTTATATAACAGGTATTAATCACCTCTGTATTGACATTTTCCACAATTATGAAACAATAGAGTTTGCATGAAGTTCATTCTAGCTTTACCATCAAACTTTATTTTCTACTTTTTCTAAAGTCATGAAAAATGTTTACCACCTACAAGAAAAAGGTTGGCTTTTGGATAGTCCAGATCTTAAACCAAAACTATTTTCTTGCTCACAACAAGTAATAAACTACTTGTTTTATAAAATTATCCATGTGTGTTCCACTATAAGTCTTTCATCACATTTGTATTACTTCATCCACACACTTAACAGTGCAAAGGTTTAATCAGGTTGCAATGAACTTATCTGAAAACAGTACAATATCAGTTCGTGAGCATAGCGATGAGAGACCTTGTTTTATATAACAGGTATTAATCACCTCTGTATTGACATTTTCCACAATTATGATCTCATCATTATTTCATTATCAGATTGCATTACACTCATAATTTCCTTAGAATGAACTGTTTTTACTGTATTTTATTGTGTTATGCACAGGTATTACTCTATCAGTTTTATTAATTGAGCTAAGTAATTGAAATGATCGGGATTTATTCATTCTTATTACATCATCCTCCGTGCTTACACTGTCCATTTCTATTGCATTTTAATATATTATCTAAAATCAGCACATTGTCAGTTTTAATTACATTTTGTTAAATTTGGCGTAGCTACATTAAAAGTCTCTACAGTATCTGAATACAAGTGATATGAGTGTTTCCTCTTCCACCAGCAGCACAGGACCTAATCCTGGAGAAAATCAACAGCAGACTGGGTGACCATTTGTCTATTACTGCTTATTACTCAACTGATTTAACTCCCTCAGTGGTTTTAGATAGATGCCTAGCTTTATGAATGACTATGGGATGAACACATTTCGTATTATTGTCCAGTTAATTTCATTTATATCCATATGTCTAGTTGACAGACTATTGTTTTATAGGTTCAACTGCCTGCATTGTCTTAGTCGTCCACAAATAACAACAAAAATATCATGAATCTGAAACATTACACTTCCCCTTGGACTAATTTCAAATTTAGCTGTTTTTACAATTTCAATGAAAGTCATGCTCCTCAGTATGACCCAGTGTTTCTTAACAAACAAGAAATATATTTTTTACACTAGCTGTAATAGCTATGTTATCACATTATTCATTTATGTTTTATATATCATTATCCACAGTCATTAGCGTATTTATTTAGTATAGCATTTTATCATATTTTTTCATAATTACAATATCACTCTATAAAATATATGACTTACCTATGATATCATTGTTTTACTTCTTCCCCCAAACACAGAGAGCCTGAATCTGGAACAAATATTCAAGACACAGAGTAAATACTTGTTTTTTGATTTAAAATTTGCTATATTTTCTGACATAACAAACATCTAAAGTCTCTTAACTGATGTCTTCACATTCCCACAGATCAAATCAGAATGATGCTGAACCACAGCAAGCAAGGTATGTCATTCATTGTGTTGAGTTACTCTCTATCTCCTGAAGAAGATAAAAAAAAAGAAACAATAGAGTTTGCATGAAGTTCATTCTAGCTTTACCATCAAACTTTATTTTCTACTTTTTCTAAAGTCATGAAAAATGTTTACCACCTACAAGAAAAAGGTTGGCTTTTGGATAGTCCAGATCTTAAACCAAAACTATTTTCTTGCTCACAACAAGTAATAAACTACTTGTTTTATAAAATTATCCATGTGTGTTCCACTATAAGTCTTTCATCACATTTGTATTACTTCATCCACACACTTAACAGTGCAAAGGTTTAATCAGGTTGCAATGAACTTATCTGAAAACAGTACAATATCAGTTCGTGAGCATAGCGATGAGAGACCTTGTTTTATATAACAGGTATTAATCACCTCTGTATTGACATTTTCCACAATTATGATCTCATCATTATTTCATTATCAGATTGCATTACACTCATAATTTCCTTAGAATGAACTGTTTTTACTGTATTTTATTGTGTTATGCACAGGTATTACTCTATCAGTTTTATTAATTGAGCTAAGTAATTGAAATGATCGGGATTTATTCATTCTTATTACATCATCCTCCGTGCTTACACTGTCCATTTCTATTGCATTTTAATATATTATCTAAAATCAGCACATTGTCAGTTTTAATTACATTTTGTTAAATTTGGCGTAGCTACATTAAAAGTCTCTACAGTATCTGAATACAAGTGATATGAGTGTTTCCTCTTCCACCAGCAGCACAGGACCTAATCCTGGAGAAAATCAACAGCAGACTGGGTGACCATTTGTCTATTACTGCTTATTACTCAACTGATTTAACTCCCTCAGTGGTTTTAGATAGATGCCTAGCTTTATGAATGACTATGGGATGAACACATTTCGTATTATTGTCCAGTTAATTTCATTTATATCCATATGTCTAGTTGACAGACTATTGTTTTATAGGTTCAACTGCCTGCATTGTCTTAGTCGTCCACAAATAACAACAAAAATATCATGAATCTGAAACATTACACTTCCCCTTGGACTAATTTCAAATTTAGCTGTTTTTACAATTTCAATGAAAGTCATGCTCCTCAGTATGACCCAGTGTTTCTTAACAAACAAGAAATATATTTTTTACACTAGCTGTAATAGCTATGTTATCACATTATTCATTTATGTTTTATATATCATTATCCACAGTCATTAGCGTATTTATTTAGTATAGCATTTTATCATATTTTTTCATAATTACAATATCACTCTATAAAATATATGACTTACCTATGATATCATTGTTTTACTTCTTCCCCCAAACACAGAGAGCCTGAATCTGGAACAAATATTCAAGACACAGAGTAAATACTTGTTTTTTGATTTAAAATTTGCTATATTTTCTGACATAACAAACATCTAAAGTCTCTTAACTGATGTCTTCACATTCCCACAGATCAAATCAGAATGATGCTGAACCACAGCAAGCAAGGTATGTCATTCATTGTGTTGAGTTACTCTCTATCTCCTGAAGAAGATAAAAAAAAGAAACAATAGAGTTTGCATGAAGTTCATTCTAGCTTTACCATCAAACTTTATTTTCTACTTTTTCTAAAGTCATGAAAAATGTTTACCACCTACAAGAAAAAGGTTGGCTTTTGGATAGTCCAGATCTTAAACCAAAACTATTTTCTTGCTCACAACAAGTAATAAACTACTTGTTTTATAAAATTATCCATGTGTGTTCCACTATAAGTCTTTCATCACATTTGTATTACTTCATCCACACACTTAACAGTGCAAAGGTTTAATCAGGTTGCAATGAACTTATCTGAAAACAGTACAATATCAGTTCGTGAGCATAGCGATGAGAGACCTTGTTTTATATAACAGGTATTAATCACCTCTGTATTGACATTTTCCACAATTATGATCTCATCATTATTTCATTATCAGATTGCATTACACTCATAATTTCCTTAGAATGAACTGTTTTTACTGTATTTTATTGTGTTATGCACAGGTATTACTCTATCAGTTTTATTAATTGAGCTAAGTAATTGAAATGATCGGGATTTATTCATTCTTATTACATCATCCTCCGTGCTTACACTGTCCATTTCTATTGCATTTTAATATATTATCTAAAATCAGCACATTGTCAGTTTTA
This sequence comes from Lates calcarifer, assembly GCF_001640805.2. NCBI lineage: Eukaryota > Metazoa > Chordata > Actinopteri > Centropomidae > Lates > Lates calcarifer. Next base: position 26,283 of record NW_026116180.1, read on the forward strand.
ATTACATTTTGTTAAATTTGGCGTAGCTACATTAAAAGTCTCTACAGTATCTGAATACAAGTGATATGAGTGTTTCCTCTTCCACCAGCAGCACAGGACCTAATCCTGGAGAAAATCAACAGCAGACTGGGTGACCATTTGTCTATTACTGCTTATTACTCAACTGATTTAACTCCCTCAGTGGTTTTAGATAGATGCCTAGCTTTATGAATGACTATGGGATGAACACATTTCGTATTATTGTCCAGTTAATTTCATTTATATCCATATGTCTAGTTGACAGACTATTGTTTTATAGGTTCAACTGCCTGCATTGTCTTAGTCGTCCACAAATAACAACAAAAATATCATGAATCTGAAACATTACACTTCCCCTTGGACTAATTTCAAATTTAGCTGTTTTTACAATTTCAATGAAAGTCATGCTCCTCAGTATGACCCAGTGTTTCTTAACAAACAAGAAATATATTTTTTACACTAGCTGTAATAGCTATGTTATCACATTATTCATTTATGTTTTATATATCATTATCCACAGTCATTAGCGTATTTATTTAGTATAGCATTTTATCATATTTTTTCATAATTACAATATCACTCTATAAAATATATGACTTACCTATGATATCATTGTTTTACTTCTTCCCCCAAACACAGAGAGCCTGAATCTGGAACAAATATTCAAGACACAGAGTAAATACTTGTTTTTTGATTTAAAATTTGCTATATTTTCTGACATAACAAACATCTAAAGTCTCTTAACTGATGTCTTCACATTCCCACAGATCAAATCAGAATGATGCTGAACCACAGCAAGCAAGGTATGTCATTCATTGTGTTGAGTTACTCTCTATCTCCTGAAGAAGATAAAAAAAAGAAACAATAGAGTTTGCATGAAGTTCATTCTAGCTTTACCATCAAACTTTATTTTCTACTTTTTCTAAAGTCATGAAAATTGTTTACCACCTACAAGAAAAAGGATGGCTTTTGGATAGTCCAGATCTTAAACCAAAACTATTTTCTTGCTCACAACAAGTAATAAACTACTTGTTTTATAAAATTATCCATGTGTGTTCCACTATAAGTCTTTCATCACATTTGTATTACTTCATCCACACACTTAACAGTGCAAAAGATTAATCAGGTTGCAATGAACTTATCTGAAAACAGTACAATAGCAGTTTATAAGCATAGCATTCATTTAATGTTTTAATGTCATCATCAAATCAGTCACCATTATAACCTTTTCAGGATTCACTATATTTTTCATAGTTATTACACAAATCTTTTCATTGCACTGCCAACAATTTTTACCTTGTTTAATTTTATCAAACATTTTTATTACATTATCTATACTGACTGCATTTTCAGCTTCATGACATCTTCATCACATTATGCCATGTTATTACACTGTCAGGTTTCAATAAATCTGGAGAAAATCCTCAGGCCACCGAGTAAATAAATTCCTCAAAAAAAGTTTTGAAACATTATTTTTGGTCAACTATATTTCCCTTTTTGTTATACTAATTGGTGTTGTAATATATATCGTTGGAAATCTTGATTAGTCACCTTTACAATGAGGTATAACTTTTAAGGATCCTCATCTGTGGAATGACAACATAGCTAAATATGTAGGTAGCGCCCCCAAAAATGTGCCCAAATCCCCTGCAACATTCTTTTTCTGGTATTCACACTACTGAGGTCCCTGACAGTATAAAATGAACCAAGTGTAAAAATGGTTAATATATGTTGTGTTTCCCTTATTACTGTGGGAGAGTGCAATCATTCAATCCACCAAGCAACTAAAAACAGGAGTGAATATCAACAGGAGAATATTGCAGGAGATTTGGGGGCATTACCCACACATTTAGCTGTGTTGCTCATTCCACGAATGCACAATCCTCGTACCTCCTTGTACCTCGTTGTAAAGGTGACTAATGAGGCTTTACAATGATTTATATTACAACACCAACTGGTATAAAAGAGAAATAATTGGCTGAAATAATGTTTCCAAACTTTTTTTTATTTTTTTCTAACATACTTTTACTTTTTTATGTTTACTTGTTTTTATTATACGAAAAATAATAATACCACTAATAATAAAACTCTTTTAAATTATATCTTCATGTTGCCACAGATCAAAACAGCATGGCATTAAACGTCAGCCAGCAGGAAATGTCATTGATTGTGTGGCTGTTATTTGATGAATATGTGGTTGGGATTTATTACATTTTTTAGAGTTATTACATTCTCAGTTTTTATTGCATTCTATTATTATCCATGATTTGTAGATTCTACAGTATTTGGATACCTGAGTTTTCAATGTCATTTCAATGTCAATTTCCTAAGAATCTTGCGCAATCTATTTCACATTAACTGTATGTGGCAAAAAAATACGAACGATTGGAGCAACCATTCTACAGTAGAAATTATCTGCACAGTGGGGTTGTGTTAAAAACATTGAGCAATCCAGAAACATGAAAAGGTCCCAGTACATTTGCTATAAAAAACTGAACAAATATATTTCTTTTGTACAGCAAAAAACACAAGAATAAAGAGTGAAACGCAGCTGCTAATGGACCTGACAGAAAAATATATAATCTATTGAGTCATGAGTGTTGACAGAGTCAGTGTTTCTACACAGTGGACACAGTCAGACCTGTACAATACAATACAATACAAAGCAATCCAACACAACAGCCCTGTAATACACTGTAAATAACTAACCTGCTGATTCAGAGTGTTAAACCATTGATGCTAACTTTAGTTCAGTTGATGCTTCTTCATGTGTTCAGTAACAACATGAAGCTTTTTCACACTCTGAATTTTTCCTCCACATATCTGCTCTGAACCAAAAAGAGGAAGAACTGAAATCATTCAGAGACAGGTACTGTACATACAAAGAGCTGAAACTACAAAGTCCAGTTTGACGTTGGTGGACTTGTTTATCACTGTGATCAAGGATCACTATTTTGGATTGAAGATAAAAGATTTAAACATGTTTCTCATGATTGTCAACTTTGATCTGGAACAGCTCAAAACCACAGAGTCTACAGGGGCCTCTTGAAAAACCAAATGGTTAATAATGAACATTCTTACTCATTTTCTGATTGTGTCTCTGTTGGTACAGAATGGCAACTGAACTGGCTGTTTCAGTCACAGGAGACACAAAGAATATCCCAGTTAGTAAAACGCCGGCTGAGATCAAAACATTTTATGAAGAGAAACTTCATGAGGCAAGGTCAGTATTTTTCTTAAGGTAACTTTTAATAGAGTAATGAAACAGACTTTAAATTTACAGATGTTTAAGTTGACAGTTTGTGCAGTTGAGATGAAACTTGTTAAATGTAACATGTTTAAAAAGTCCATTTCATTGTAGTTTCATTACTTTACCAGAACACTGAACTATCAGTCTAGAGATTTAACATCAAGTTTGTTGACACGAACTTTAGTTCAGTTGATGAGTCTTCATGTGTTCAGTAACAACATGAAGCTTTTTCATAGACTGAATTTTTCCTCCACAGATCTGCTCTGAAACAGAAAGATGAAGAACTGAAATCAGTCAAAGACAGGTACTGTACATACAAAGAGCTGAAATTATGAATTCAGATTTACTTTATAGGTTGACATGGAAATGTCAAATCAATCATATTACAGGTTTTTTTAAATGTACATTTGCTCTCACATATGTTCTTTTATTTCTGTTTGGATGAAGGGACAGGAGAGCTCACTCTTTAATACATCAGATAGTTCCTGTCTGATTCTCTGCTTGTCAGTTCATCCCAAATTATAATAAACTGATAACAAATGTAGTTCTTCTGTACTGGAAAAGGCTTAGGAATGAAGAAACCATGAAACCCAGCTGCCGACGGTGTGAACAACATGAACGTGAACACAAAGAAAGGTTTGTTTTTAATGGTCCTTTCACACTTACCTTTTTTTTTATGCGTACCTTCAAATTTTTCAGTTTGGTCTGAACCAAAGTAGCAGGTGTGAAAGGTTCCTCAGACCAAAGGACCAAAATTTGGTCTGACCAAAAGAGGTGGTCTCAGCCTAGATCAAACTCAACCATGGTTTGGTTCACTGGCAGTGTGAAAACTGAAAAGATGCCAACAACAGACACAGTTGTTCATAAACCAATTAGTGTCAAGTATAGGGAGACACAACACACACAGGTGATAACGACAACATGTACATATGTCAGGCAAAGCTACGTGGTGGACTTGTGACATGAAACCAAAACGGACAGAATTAAAAAACATGAAACTTGAATTAGAACTTGGTCTTGACTTTTTCAGGTCTGAAAACACTATTCAAGTATTTGATTAAAAGCTCAGAGATACATTTTAAAAGTAAACCATTCCTTGTTGACAGAATCAGTGATTTTAACAATGAATCTGTGCTGTGAAGTGTTTTAATCAGACTAAACACTGATGATGTTTTTAACACAGCATGACTGAGATGGAAACATTTTACAAAGAGAAACTTCAGGAGGCAAGGTCAGTATTTTTCTGAAGTGAACTTTTAATGAGACGTGAAACAGACTTTAAATTTACTGAAGCTTGAACACAGAGTGTGGACACAGTCAGACCTGTACAATACAAAGCAATCCAACACAACAGCCCTGTAATACACTGTAAATAACTAACCTGCTGATTCAGTGTGTTAAACCATTGATGCTAACTTTAGTTCAGTTGATGCTTCTTCATGTGTTCAGTAACAACATGAAGCTTTTTCACACTCTGAATTTTTCCTCCACAGATCTGCTCTGAAACAAAAAGAGGAAGAACTGAAATCATTCAAAGACAGGTACTGTACATACAAAGAGCTAAAACTATGAATTCAGTCCAGTGTAAATGTTGGCTTGCTGAGTTTTCCACAATCTCACTGTATCTTTCTTTGTACAGAGTTGCACCTGACTTGGCTCTGTCAATAAAGACAGGAGACACTGACACTGACACTGAGAGCATGAACAATCCAGTCAGTAAAACCAAACTGACAGAGATGTATAACAAACTGAAACTGCTGCAGTGGCCTAAAATCAAAGATCATCTGAAATCTAATGCTGTGAGCAGAGAGTTTACCAGAGATCTGAGTCAGGTACAGTACAGTCTGTTGAAGAGATGTTACTCAGTGTTGCACTGCCTGAATTCCTGATCAAAGTTAAACTTTTTCAACTGATAATTACAGAAAATGTTTAGAGATGCAGCAGAAGAAATGGAGAGAAAGAAGAAGCAGATAGATGAAGTGTTTGGACTGACTGAGAACAGCAGTGGACTAACACCTCAGAAGGTACTGGACTGAAGTCTACTGTCTAAAACTGGACCATTAAATCTTCTGCTACTGTACTTGTGTAAGCAGCATTTTCCTGTGTTCCAGGTTAAAGAGTTCAGACAGTTAACAATTCACAGTCTTCAGATGAATCTGTACCACAGGAGGAAAGAAGATCTTCTTCAGGTAGGTGTGTTATACTTTACAGCTTTGGAAACCAAACAGTTTTACAGCTTCATCTGTGGATAAAATGGACTGAACATGTTGAACCATGTCTCTCATACAGAGTCCTTTCCTTGATGATGAAGCTCAGTACTCCCAGGATGTGATGGTGAACTTCAGACTTCTGGCCTCTGAATGCTACTGGTTGGGTTCTTTGATGGCTTTAAACAATCCTCCTCTTCAGCCGGACTGGGAGAATATCAGTCCTGGGATGGACACCTGGGACATTTTCCCACGAGACATCAAGTCTGTTTAGGTCACGATGAGGAAACAAATTAAGTGAAGAGAAAATCAGTTTCATTTTAGAGTCTCTGTGTTTGTCAAGGATCAGAAATTACTACCTGTTATTATCCAAACCCCCCAAGGTGCAGCCACACCCTGCACCTAGACATTCAGACCTTGTCATCATGTTCCCACTGACAAACCCTCAGCCAGGTCACTGCCAAACACCAACAGAAAAAGATCATATCACCTTGTGCTGGTCAAAATAATATCATAACCCAACACTGTGACATACTAGTCACAACCTGGACCATGTTGATCAAATTATCAGGCGTGGATTCACCGTGAGGGTGCTGAGTAAAGCCATGACTTTCCTGATAATTTAATCATGCATGGTGAGAGAATGTAACCCCTAGAGATGAGATGTTGGCCTAGGTATCATACGAATGATGAGCCTGGTGACATAGCTCATGAACCAAATTAAATTTACTTTAAGTAGCAAAACAAACAATTTTTGTCACTAACACCAATGCATTTTCAAAGTGCAAAAGATCTGGGTGATGATATAAAATTGGGAACTAAACCTGAAAACAGTAACAATAATAATATTCAGTAGTACCAATGCTTATTAATGAACTTTGTTAAGTATAATTGTAACCAGATTAAGAAAAAAAATATATACATACATTGTCATAAAACGGATGTTAAGATAAAGGTATTACTACAAATAAAGTTAAATGATGTAGACATAGGCATCTTAAATGTGGTTGAAAAGCAAATTCATGAAAGATTTAAACTGGCTCAGTTGGAGAAGGGACTGTAAAAAGATACAGATGGAAAATTATAAATATTCTGTTCTTCATGGTGTAAGAGGTAGCTGGGTATTTTAGAATAAGAGTATTGCTTGTCATTGATGGTTGAGGTGGGTTGGATCACAGATATGTGTAGGGGGAGAGAAACAGGAAATGAAAGTGTATTTTTAGATGATTGAAAAAGTCACTCAGTTGGCAATTGAGTGTGTTTCAAGTAAACCCTATCTGGTGTTTTAGGTAATCTGCTCCACAGTCTCTACCAGAATATTCAGTCTACAGGTTCTCTGGATATATTTCTATCCCAAGTCTGTCGTACAACTGTTCACCTATCTGTATTAGCCTCAGGTGTCTTTGTTAGCATTCATTAGCTAAGTGAATTGACTCTGTGTAGCTAACTCGAGGCTTCAGTTCCTACAGAGTGGACTCCGAATTCATTCAACACTTTCATTTTATAGCTGTTTAAGTGAAACATCCAAACAGTTTTGGGCCTCTGTGCTCCCCAAAATTAATAGGACTACAGCGTTAAATCAACTTTAGACAAAAAAAGAAACAAGCGCTGTTTTGTTGTTTATTTACCTGATTTTCAGTTTTTCAGTTTTTCTTGTTCAGTGAGAGAAGTCTTGTCTCTGATGGGCTTCAACAAGTGCACTGAAGTCAGCCTGAATGTCTGAGAGGAACACATGAAGAACAGCTGACAAGTGGTAGTGAGAAAGAGGGTCTGTATCTAGATTTGTTAAACCTCATCACTGAGAATGTTTGTTCATATGGATAGATCCAAAGAGAGCCAACATCTTCTGTGTGGAAAGTTCTTGGCTTTGAGAAAAGAATAAAAATCAAGCAATGATAGTGACATGAAGTGCTCTGCCAGTAGAGATACAGACTGCAGGTCACTGAGTTAGAGCTAAACATAACTGGGTGCATTATCCACACTGCAAGTAAGGGGAAAAGAAATCACATGCATTTCATTTGTTTTGAAGTCTTCAAATTGTCCTAAAAACTCAACAAACAGTGCCCCTAGTCTGACACTTTTCTCTGTCAGACTTGGACAACCATGAGTTGTAACACCAGCCAGTTTGTTCCAATTCCATTCACTTCAATTTTATTTACATAGCACCCAATCACAACAGACGTTATCTCAATGCACTTTTCATATAGCGTAGGTCTAGACCGTACTCTTTAGACCCAACAGATCCCATCATGAGCAGCACCAGGCAACAGTGGCAAGGAAAAACTTCCTTTAAGAGGCAGAAACCCTGAGCAGAACCAGACTCAAAGTCGGCGGCCATCTGCCTCGACCGGTTGGGTTAAGAAAGAGAGAGTCCTAGCTCATCCAAGCATGCATTTACCTCCATGCACAAACCAGAAATCATATGTCCCATTCACTGACCACATTGGTGCAGGCTCCTCCATGATCTCAAAGTCTTTTGTTATCCTATGTACAAAGATGGTCTGGGCTGTGCCGCGGACATCACAGCTCCCGTCCAGAACTAAGGAGAAGAAGTCAAAATAGTCTGCTTTGTTTTACAGCTGATACTCCAGATTTCCTCTAATATATTAGTACCGTGGAGTCCACCAAACACTTCCCATCAGAGAGTGGCTAAGTGTTTTTTACAGTTTTTGCTTGGTACTTACCCATATTGCTTTTGCAGTGGAACTCAGTAAATAAATCTTGATTAAAAACTTCACATTCTCTATCAATCTTTCTTTTTTTTCACATGAGCTGATATATTTGAGGGCTCATAAATGTCTGTTCTCTCTAACAAACTGCGGTACATACATGCACACACAGACACGCAATCATATACAGATGTACATACCTAAGTTGAAAAAATAGCAATTGCCTTCAAAATAAAAACTATGTAGTTGTATTGTGTGCATGATGTACATTTACTGATGTTTGATTACAGATTTCCCATTGACCTTACGCAGGCTGGTCAAAGACAGCCAAAGGGATGGATGTGGCCTGGGGGCCATACAATGCCAGGTCTTCTCTAAGGGATACTTGCTAAAAATGTAACTTAACTCTGATATCTGAGTTGAAGTCTTCTGTGGCTCAAGCTTTAGTAAACATCAGTGCTGTAAACATGTCTCCGTATTATTGGTTTTGGTGCGAATATTAGGAAGTTCTTAGAGTCGTTTAGGTCCAATAAACTCATACAGCCTCAAATACACTGACACAACCTTAATAACATGGAGGTCCTGAGCTTCATGAAGGTAATAATTAATGCAGAGCTGTTATATTGTGTTCTGTTGTCCAGATGTTAGAAATATTTTATAAATATATTTACTTTTCCTCTTTTAATTTCTCTTTGTAAATTTTTTCCATCCCATCCAAACTGTGTAAAAACATATTTGACAGGTTTATGTTCAGTTCTTCCTCTTTTTCTTTCAGAACAGATCTGAGGAGTAAAAATGCAGAATGTGAAAAAGTTTTTTTTACAGACAAAACTGAGGAAGTACCAACCAAAGTAAGATATTTAGATCAGTAATAGAAGGCACTGAATAACCTGGATTAAATCTGTTGAATTTTCTGTAGAGTTGTTAGATTACATTGTACTGTCCGGGTGTTACTGTGTCACAGTCTGTGGAGCTGCAGTGGATTTAAAGTTGTTTTGAAGGGTGTTATATAAATAAAGTTATTATTGATGTTATAATCCTGAGTGAAGTCAGTCTGTGTAGAGACATTACTTCTCACTATGACGTGTGAATCCTAAATGTTAATAAATCAAACCTTTGTGCCTGATGCTTCCTCAAAGTTACTAAACAAACTTTTAACAGCTTTAATTTCATTCTTGTTCCTGTTTGATCAAGTCTTTAAATATCTACAGGACAAAGATTAAAATCACTCAGTCTGACACCAGTATTAATGTGACACAGACTGAGGAGGTGGAGGTGGAGGTGTCCTCACTGAGCTCCGCCTCCTGCAGAGATAATAAAAACACTGCAGCTGCTGCGTCTCAGCACTTTTGATTCTTTTCCTCACCTCGACTAGTTTCACCTGTTTCTATGATGGGTGACTCATTCATCATAGCGATAGACTTTGGCACCACATACAGTGGATATTCCTTCAGTTTGACACCAAGAGGGAAAGATATTGATCCATATTTAAAGTGCTGGGGTAAAGAGATTGGAAAAGAGACACCAAAGACTCCAACCTGCATCCTTTTTGATGAACATGGAGAATTTATGAAATTTGGTTATGAGGCTCAAATGGCTTATGTTGAAATGCGTGGTGAGAACGCAAGGAAACACTTATACTTTGAATGCTTCAAGATGTCCCTCTATGGCACAGTGAGTAAAAATGATCTGATGATATCAATATTCTTCATATATGGATCATTACAAATTACAAATACCAAATCATACATAATATCTATATGTTTGGTAAGACCATTAAATAGATTCATAACATACCATAATTCCATCTTGTAAAATTAGCTGCAGACCAAAGTAACTTCAGATGGTCTGACACATCACCACACAGAGACGACTGGAAAATAAACTGACTAACATGAGAACTCAGATCTGTCTCCATGTTAACTGTTGCTTAAGTTTAAACATGTATGTTTTGTATAACAAGCTTCAAACATGTATTAACTAATATTTTGTCAATCACCAACAGAAACTCAACAGAGATATGAAGATTAAAGCTGCAAATGGAAAGTCAATGAAGGCCTTGAAGGTTTTCACTGAAGCTTTGCGTTACCTGAAGGAAGACGCCTTGGAAACCATCGCAGCCAATACAGCAGGAAGGAAGTTTTCAGCCTCTGACTTCACCTGGGTGCTGACTGTACCTGCGATCTGGCATCCTTCAGCCAAACAGTTCATGAGAGAAGCTGCAACTCAGGTAACACACTGAGACTATTAGAATCTGCAGTGAAGGTTTTATTTCTCATGAAAAGGACTGATCAGTTTTTTTACTTCCAGGCTGGTATTGTGACCAAAGGAACAGAGAACAAGTTGGTCATTGCACTGGAACCAGAGGCAGCTTCAGTCTGGTGTAAGAAGCTCCCAGCTGAAGGTTTTATAACACAGAACCATGGAGGAGACTCACTGGAGCACTCTCCAGGAACACAATACATTGTTGTCGACTGTGGAGGTACTGTATGTGGTACTGTTGAAAGTCATTCATATGTAAGCTTTTAAAAACAAGTAGAAAGCCATATTATATCCCTCTGTTATATTCATCTGTTTCCTCTCAGACTGTTCTGTCATTACTCCATCTCTGCTCTGTAGTGTTACCATGCACTGGGATTTCAGTCTCGCTCCCACTGCCACTTTTATACTCTCCCACCTCCTGCGCACAAACACCAACACCATTGTTAGCTGGAATTACTCAGTCTGAATTGCTTTGTTTTAAATCCCATTTCTTAAGATAGAGCTGTGTACAAACACCAGAATTTTTTTTCAGCACACACAGAAAATGCAGCTAGCAGATTATGAGGAGATATTCCCTGAATCTCAATAAAAGTGCATTAGATTGTAATCGGTAACTCTACCATTAATCACTTCCTCTGTGTTGCAGGTGGAACTATTGACATAACTGTCCATGAGGTGCTGGATGGAGGAGCCCTGAAGGAGCTGCACAAGGCCTCTGGAAATGATCTGGGTGGACAAACTGTGGACAAGAAATTCAAAGAGTTCCTCAGAGAAATCTTCTGTCATGGTGTCTGGGATGAGTATGAAAGTAACTATCCCAGTGAGGTTCAGAGAATGATGTATGAGTTCACAGTTCTTAAACAAGAAGATGAAGATGTTCAGATCATCTGCCCATTTAACCTGGGATCATTAGCTCAGAGAAGACAGGAAATAGAAAAGTTCTTTGAAACAGTGCAAGGTGCATCCTGGAACGACGGGTCAATCAAAATCTCCAAACAGAAAATGAGGTCTTTCTTTGACGAGAGTCTAAACGGCATCAGTCTCAGAGAAATCTTGAACAAAGACTTGAGTGTTGAGTTCATCCTGTTAGTGGGAGGTTATGCTGAAAGCAAGATTCTGCGTCAACACATCATCAGTCAGTTTAGTGATCAGTGTAAAGTTCTGTGTCCATTTAGGCCTCAAGAAGCAATTGTGAAGGGAGCTGTGATGTTTGGAAGAAATCCAGAGGTGGTGGCATCTCGGAAAAGTGCCTTTACTTATGGGACTGAGATCAATCCATGGTTTGAGGAGTCCAGGCATAAGGCAGAAAAGAAATTTAGATGCACAAGTGGAGAGAGGTGTTTGGATATTTTTAAGCAACTAGTGGAGATTGATGAAGATGTAGGTTGGGATGAATCCAGAGAGTACATCTTCAGGCCAGTGGAAGCATATCAGAGAAGTATGATGTTTACATTTTTTCAGACAGAGAGAAAAAATCCCTTCTATGTGGACGACTGGGGAGTGGAAGAAATTGGCTTGGTCACTGTTGAAATGCCCAACACTACACGTGGCATGGATCGTCAAGTCAAACTGGAAATCAAGTTTGGCTTCACAGAGATGACAGCGACTGCCACTGACATGGAAACAAGGTCAACAGCATCAGTCAAGCTTAACTTCATGACTAAATCATGAAAATGTTTAAGAAAACATCAAAATCATTATCAGTTGTAGATAAAAGGCAAAAGTTTAATTACACAATCTTAGATGCACTGGAATTGACTAAAATGGAAGAATCGTGATGATCAGTTGTCTTCGGGTGTAAGGATACATATATATATATATATATATATATATATGGCAGGTGTTGTAAATCATAAGCGAGTTTTGCAAGGAAGTCTGCTACTAACTGATATTTATCATAGTTTGATCCTGTGCAGTTACACTGTGGGTCTGTTAATAAAATAGACTGTACGTCAGCTACAAACATATTCTCAAGGATTTGTTTTTACATTTAAAAATGTGACATGCATCATGTCAAACTACTCACATCAGAGGTGTAAAGAGAAAACTAGAAACTTGGCATCAAACTTAGTTCCTTTACTCACCAAGAGCTGTCTCCAGAGGTAGAAAGGGTGTTTCATCACCTCCCTATACAGTAGCGCTTCTCAGACAGCTTATTATAACGTCTTATATTTTAAATGCAACAATGGCTGAAGATCTTGGCAAGACTGGTAATTAAACAGCTGTTTGTATGGCTGTGAATGGTATGTTAACAAATAGCTTTTTTTTTCTGTCATCGATAAGATGATGTTGAGACAATCTGGCAGGGAGATGAACTTCTGTCATGAAGGATCTGTGGATCTGTTGAAATGAATCCAATTTATTGTCATAAAACCTGCCCAGTTCTTGTGTTATTCATGTTGTGCTATGTCCAACTGAAATTCAATAAAATTCCAGAAGATCAATCAATCAGTTAGTGTTATTTATAATATAGAATCACCATGCAGCATCTTAATACACTTTACAATTAAAGAGAATACAAGACATCACCATGTCTCCACACAGCAGGCAAGTAAAATAATAAAAACTGAAAATAAAATAACATCATAACATCAATGTTAGAAAAATATTTTTGAAAAGGTGATGGCCTAGACTAACCTCTAAGTTTCAGCAGGGGTGACTCAAACCTCAAGCCAGAATTTGATTTAGGGGCTCCCCACTGCTTCAGCGTCACTGCTCATCAGTGCTTAATTATTCACACATCTGTCACATCCATTATAAACTTTCTTAAATTATACCAGCCTACCATGTTCATCCCCCTCCATGGTCTCTGATGGGGCTGCCTCTGATCAAACATTTTTCACTCTACCTGAGACAACAGAATGCCGCCTCCAGTGGCTAAACAGTTGAGACAGACCACTAGAACCATCGTCTTGGAGAACATCCACCCAAAGTCCACCGTGAGGATGTTGCTCAGACATCACTACTATTGTTCCAACTAGGAAAGTCTCCAGAAACAAGAAGCCTACTCAAGTAGGCTTAACATTTCAAGTTACAGCTTTACATAGACTGAGGACATGATATTATAGACATATATTTAGATTTAAATTGCTCCTTTGGCAGTGAGTGCTTTATTAAATTGCTTTTTAAGTATCAAGTAATGACAACATATGTCGGATTTTGACAGTATTACTAATATGAGACTGAATTGTCAGGCAAGAATCAAAATTCACTCCATGGTTGTTGATGGTTCAGGTGTTTGGTGCAAATATTACAACCAACAAAAAAAGGGAAAAAGGACAAGTGGTTTTGTCATTGGGTAAAATCCAGGTTAAAAATCCAGGGTGGATGGAACAATACCTTTCAAGTGGGGAAGCTGCACAAGGTCACAAACACAACACACACACACAGCCTTGCACACCTGTCTTTCTGGGGTCCCGTTAATTGGCATAATGCCCTCTCTAGGCCCTTACCCGTACTTTAACCATCACAACTGAATGCCAAACCCTAATGTAACACTTGTATCAATATAGGATCTTGTGTGACACTAGTGGTGGATTTGTGGTGCATGTGTGTGTGTGGTTTTGCAGGGTGTGTTTGTGGAGTGATTTCATGGTGATGGGCTAATCTGAAACAGGTGTGGCTGAAAGTCACATCCAGCTTAACTACCCCCACGCACACTCTTGTTCAGTCTCCCTTTGTTCTCCTCTGTGGCAGGTTAGTGTGGCACGGGCTGGAGTATCCTTGGGACAGCAGGTCAGACTGGAAGGCGGCAAGAGCTGAGTTGTAGCAGTGCCTCGCAGCCACACGGAGCTGAGTGCAGCAGGTGTCAGTGCACGGTATGAGGCGCCAGCAGCAGAGTGTAGCACACTGAGTCAGCATACCAGCCGACTAGCTGAATCCAGCCTGGTGGCCGTGAGGCCCAGCCACTCACCAGGCCACACACCTTCAGCCATCTTCCCTTCAGTCTTTTAGAGTGACTGTTCCTGGACTCATTTAACTTTTATGGTTAGAAATAATAAAAGACTTCTTCAAATTTTATTCCTGTCTTGTTGTCTTACCCATTACCCACTGGTTGGTCAATTGCTGGAGCTGAAAGAACACTTTACACTAACCCTAAAACCAAGTCTTAACCCTCAAACAGCAATTTCAGCTTGTGGGGTATAGTGTAGTAGTATAGTGGGTGCCTGCTTTTCTGACCCCATGAATATAGTAAAACAAGGCTGCACATGAACAAATCAATAATATTTGTTTTAACCCTATTTTTGCTCACGTTTGGTTTTAATTTCAGGAAATATATAAAGGCCTTCATCCTGAGTGTGACTTTTACTTTCTAGAGTGTTTGACTCCATGTACTTCACCCATTAAATGATCAAATTAATTTTACAACAGCAATTCTATTTATTATTCACAGATTGTCACATGCGTGCATAACTCTGATAACATGTTTACATGTGTTTAGCCCCCACTACAGTCCTGGGTGAGAGTCGGCTGGTATTGCCGCTGTGGCATTGTTCCCTGCTGCCACCAGTTCAAACTCCAACGTTGCTACGTAGCAACCACTCGCTACGTGAAAGTACAGAACTGTTAAAATGCATTCATTGTCAAGGTTCAAGGTTCAAGGTTCATATTATTTATCATTCCAAACTACAGGCTTGTAAAATCAAATGAGTGTTTAGTCCATCTATGCTACATAAAATAATAAAGTAAGCACTTTATTATATGGCACAATTTTTAACAAGGTTACAAGGTGCTTCATGGAAAAAACTAAATAAAGAGCACAGGGATCACTAAACACTGGAAGTGAGACGGGCACGTCCACATGTGGCGGCAAGTATAGCACCCTCATGTGGTTCTGGACCTGCAGAGAGTATATGTAGCCTGTTGTTTAGCAGAAGTCATGGTTAAACTTTTTTTTTTCTTTGGGTAAAAATCCACAGTGAATTTCAGAACTGATAGAACAAGCAGGAAAAACACCTACTCTACATTATGATGATGGCAATGATCATTATTATTTTTTTGGTAATTTCTAGTAAAAGGCTAATCCAGATTTTAGCCATGAGGACATTCTCAAAAGAGAGACAAGCTCTGTTTCGGTAAAAGAATCCAATTTGAATTCATAACTTTTGAACAAGATGTTTAACATTTGTTGTCCAGCCAGATCATCATTTTTATCATTATCATTTTTAATATGTCAGAGCCAGTTTTCCTTTGCAGAATGTCAAAGAACCAGCGTGAATAACAATCCTCATATCACTTGGACATGTAAAGAGAATAACTGGTACAAATCTATTGAAAAATCAGTTTCTGTCCATTACCATTTGGTGGCTTGGCATGTTACACAGTAGCTGCTACAGACTCAAAGAATAGCTCAGGCTGTGTTACCCCCTCAATGGCTCACGCTCTGTGCAGCTCACTGATTTTGCTTGAGACATAGCTATGTCATTGTCTTTCACCAGTCTGAATGCTCAGCTAGGTTAGCAGCTACATTTGTGGTAGGGCTCTGAAACTTTCCTGTGTACCAAAAATAAACTTTTGCTCCATTCTCAAATTCCACTCTAGACATTTTTGTTGGTGCCAATATAACCTGTGACCACAAGCCAACCTTACACAGTGTTGTTTAGCCTCTTTTATTGCTCTGTGGACATATGAGGCAGTCTTGTATTTATCCGTATTTTTGGTTCCAAGCCCTGTGTTGTAGATGGTGGTGCAGGACTTAAGAGCATTGTGGATGGTTTCATCCACCCACAAGCTTCTGGTTTGGAAATGTCCTAATTGTAACTTTCAGGACAGTGTTGTCTACCAGTTTCCATATAAATTCCACAACCACTTGCTTAAACACATCAATGTCATCAACATCAACTTCTTGTGTCATATCAAATACTCACTGTTTGTCTCAGATTTTTATATTAAATTCAGCTGATTGCATTAAAATACAAAAAACTTAGACATGGAGTTCTACAAGGGTCAGTGCTTGGACAAGTTCACCTTGTATATGCTTCCTTTTGGCAACATTAGCAGAAATTACTCCATAAACTTACACTGTTAAGTAGATGATACACGACTATATTTGTCGATGAAGCCTGATGAAACCAATCAATTAGCCAAACTTCAGGCCTTGGGGAACTGGATGAACAGTAATTTCCCACTATTGCACTGAGACCAAACCAATTATTGTACTTGGCCCTGAACACCTCAGAAATACATTTTCTAATGACGTAGTTAGATTAGATGGCATTGCCCTGGCTCCCAGCTCCACTGTAAAGAAAGAGTCATCTTTGACCAAGATATGTTGCTTAACTCCAAACAAACTTCTAGGACTGCCTTCTTTCCCCTGCGTAATATCACCAAAATTAGACATTTTCTGTCTCAAAGGGATGCAGAAGAACTCTGACACCTGCACATTAACACATTTGTCATTTTGATTGGTGATTTCCCCTAACACACACCTCTCCTTTAAACTGTTTGTCCCTCACCTCCTCTCTCTCTATCACTCTCTCACTCACGCATACGCATCCTGCATACTACCTGCTATAGAAACCATTCAATTATCAAGAGACTTAAACTATTACCCTTTTTACATTTGTGATTATTCAACTTTCCTCAACACTTTACACTTTTTAAAATGTTCAACTTTTCTATTGCAATTTTGTTATTCAACTGAATAGTTCAGCTGTTGCTTTTAACTTTCAGCTTCTGCATCTACCCTCTCTCTCTGCTAATTTCCACCACTTTGATCATTGCTTCAGAAATTACTTTTGATTTCCAACTGACTTCCAACTTCTGTGTTTTTCTTCGTCATTCCAACAATGATTTCAGCCATTTCCAGCACTGCTTCAGCGATCCATTCAGCGCTCAGAATTCATTCACACGCATTTTCCACAGGAAATGCATTTTCTAATTCATTATTATCAGGCTGCCCCAACAAGTCTCTAAAGACTCTGCAGCGGATTCAAAATGCTGTAGCACGATTACTGACAGGAACTAGGAAAAGAGACCATATTTCTACTGTGCTAGCCTCTCTACATTGGCTCCCAGTCAAATCCAGAGTAGAATTCAAAATCCTCCTCCTCACTTACAAAGCCCTTAATGGTCAGGCTCCATCTTACCTTAAAGATCTCATAGTCCCCTACAATCCCACTAGGACTCTGCGCTCCCAAAATGCTGGTTTACTGGTGGTTCCCAGAGTTTCTAGGAGTAGAATGGGAGGCAGAGCCTTCAGTTATCAGGCTCCTCTACTGTGGAACCTTCTCCCAGTTTCAGGAGACAGAAACACCCTCTGTACCTTTAAGAGTAGGCTTAAAACTTTCCTCTTTGATAAAGCTTATAGTTAGGGTTGGCTCAGGCTTGAACCATCCCTTAGTTATACTGCTATAGGCCTAGACTGCCGGGAGGTCTCCCATGATACACTGAGCTCCTTTCTCTCTCTCTCTCTCTCTCTCTCTCTTCATCAGTATGGATTCATATCCCATGTTACATGTTACTAACTCAATATCTTCTCTTTCCTGTAGTATTGTGCTCTTCCGTCTCTGTCTCCTCTTCTGTCTCTTTCTGCAGGTATTTCTGCCTCTGGAGCTGTAGAATTCACTGCTGACGGGGAGCACCACACAAACCTTGGCATTTTTGAGAGGCTTCAACCTAGTCGTCTCACCATAACAATGTTGCCAGAGTTGCTCAGGTCTTTACATCTGAACATTTCTCCTACTTCTAACACACTGACTATGAGAACCAACCGGTCACTTACTGATATATCCCAGAGCTTGATGTGCACTGTTCTCATGAGATAATCAACATTATTCACTAGATCTACGTGGTGATAATGTTTTGTCCCATTGGTTTATGTTGACTTGGCTTTGTAACCAAACATGAGAATTTTATTTATCCAACAGAACAGATTGCAGGTACAGTTTATTTCTCTTTGACATTGCATCCAGTGGATTTGTTTACACTGTGACATCCAAAGTCTATCACAATGATGTATGAGTCAGCCATTGTAAAAACAGGCTCAGTTAGTCCAAACGAAGACGAGGGTCAAAGTGCCAATGAGCAGCAGTCACAGTGCATTTATTTGTTCTCTCTCTGTTGACTGTATCATTCCCTCTGCTGTCAGACTGACTGGGCTTTTTCACCTGGGACGAGAAAGAACAGAAGCTGCAACATGGGCAATTTTATCAGACGTTGGTAAGAAGAAAATAAATATGCAACTTACACAACCTTTAATTTTCAATAGTCCATGCAGTAAAATGAGGAATTTTGAATGCAGTGAAATACTACCAAAGGATTTACATTTAAATACTGTACAAAAGGTTATATTTCAGGACTTGATCAAAGAAAAGAAAAAGACAAAGAAAAGACAGAAATAAAACCTGCTTGTTTAGAGTTTGTTCAGTGAGTATGATGGCTCTCTGTCTGTGAGGGAAATATCTTGAGGGAGCAACATCATGCACAAGTGTTTTTGGTTCAACATTTTGTATTCACACATGACACAAAGAACAAATGACTTTTACACAGAGACTGTTTTCACTCTGCATCACATTTAGTTTTGTTGCTCTAATGTTAAAATATCTTGTGTTTGAGACAGAATCTCTAAAATTGTTGGACTAAGAACAAATGATGGACTTTAAAAACACAGAACTCATTTAATTAATTTCTTTGTGTTTCCACAGCCTTGGATACGATGTTGATCAGACGGAGGCAACAAAGTATGTAGCTGATTGTATTTATTTACTCTAATGAACCATATGAAGTTTTCATAAAAGAAAAAAATAACATTTAAAACATTTAATTACCTTGATCAATTATGATACGCTTTAAAAAGCATGTGTAGATTGGTAACCATCACTGTGATGTTCATGATGGATTAGTGTAATTTATTGACCCATTTTATACCCATAATTTTTTAAATTCTCAACATACATTACACAGATGTTAGTGCATATTAGAAATGAGGGTGGGAGTATAGTATAGTATAGTAACTGTTTCTACTGAAACATTACCAGTGAAATGCTCCTTGTATGTTTCTCTGCTGGACAATCAGTTCATCCCAAACTATAAAAAACTGATAACAAATATATTTCTTCTGTACAGCAAAAAACACAAGAATAAAAAGGATGTGAAACCCAGCTGCCAACAGTGTGAACAACTTGAACTTGAATTTAACGAAAGGTTTGTTTCTAAAAAGTATTGGATTAATGGACCTGACAGACATGTTAAAAATCAACCATCCTATGAGTCAGAAGTTTTGATAGAATCAATGATTTTAATAATGAATCTTTGCTCTGAAGTGTTTTAAACAGACTAACCATTGATTATGTTTTTAACACAGAATGACTGA
Organism: Lates calcarifer; assembly: GCF_001640805.2. Classification (NCBI taxonomy): domain Eukaryota; kingdom Metazoa; phylum Chordata; class Actinopteri; family Centropomidae; genus Lates; species Lates calcarifer. The sequence goes on from NW_026116180.1 coordinate 46,002, forward strand.
GATGAAAAGATTGAACCAAGAGAAACTTCAGGAGGCAAGGTCAGTATTTTTCTGAAGTGAACTTTTAATGAGACGTGAAACAGACTTTAAATTTACTGAAGCTTGAACACAGAGTGTGGACACAGTCAGACCTGTACAATACAAAGCAATCCAACACAACAGCCCTGTAATACACTGTAAATAACTAACCTGCTGATTCAGAGTGTTAAATCATTGATGCTAACTTTAATTCAGCTGATGCTACATTATGTGTTCAGTAATAACATGAAGCTTTTTCACACTCTGAATTTTTCCTCCACAGATCTGCTCTGAACCAAAAAGAGGAAGAACTGAAATCATTCAAAGACAGGTACTGTACACTAGGACTGGAACAATATGCTTATCTCCCAATATGACATGTATAGTCATTTTTAGGTATTGTGACTCTACTAGTATCTCATTTTAACATTAGAATGGAAAAAAAGTTTAGTCACTACAATGCACATCACACCTGTCTGACAGTCTCAGAGTTTTTTTTTTTTTTTCTTTCAGTAGCATTGTTTCTATAAACCCCTTGGCTGAGCCATTGACCAATATTGAATTCTTCTGTAACCTAAATATAGTATTGTTGTAGTACATTAAATAAAGTTCAATAAAGTATTGTTATAATAAAGATTAAAAACAACTGTTTTAGTAGTTGCATTAAGTTAATTAAGTACAACAATGAAATTAAATAAAGTACTGTAATACACCCTGTGGACCCACCACCTGCGGGGATAGACATCGGGGTCGAGTGCTTTGACAGTCAGGTGGCAGGCAAAGGCAGGGCCCCAGGTATGCTAATGCCTGGTGGTGCAGACTAGCTCTAGGGACAAAATTCAAAGACAGATACTGCATGGAGCTGAAATTATGAATGAAAGACAAATGAGAAGATCTGTGATTTTTACTGACTAATGATGTTTTTAACAGTTTGACTGGGATGGAAACATTTTACAAAAAGAAACTTCAGGAGACAAGGTCAGTATTTTTCTGAAGTGAACTTTTAATGAGACGTGAAACAGACTTTAGATTTACTGAAGCTTGAACACAGAGTGTGGACACAGTCAGACCTGTACAATACAAAGCAATCCAACACAACAGCCCTTTAATTTGAACTTCCTGTCTGAAGTTTGGAACATTAAAGTTGACCACCTACAGTCTTTGTCATGATTTTCTGCTTCATGCTCTGACTCTATTTTCTGACTTGCCAAACTGCCTCATTCTTCTTTGGTTTGCAACTTTGATTAGAAATAAATCAGGTTTTATTGCTCACACACTACTGTTTGCTCTGCAGTAGCCAAACTAACAATGCTACTCACCAGTGAACAATGTTGCCAGATTGGTGACAGTTTCAATTTCAATTACAGTATTAGAAATTTTGATGAAAGTCCAAATATAAATGAAAATGTTTCATGCTTTTACTGCCGTGTCATTTGTGCTAGCAGCACCGCAATGAGTCAGTATAGGTCTTGAGTTTGTACTCTAGACTGTCAGTGGGTATTAACACCTTAGCTGTTCTGAGTCCTTTACAGATTAAGTGTTGGCAGTCATGTAATTATTTGCTGCCATGTAAGCCACTGATGACAGTTTAGTGAGCCACACATGGCTCGCAAACCATGCAACAAAGTATCACTGCTCAATAGGATATTTCAAGTCTGTGGCAAGAAAATCTTAGGTTGAGTGTGTGATCACAGCAGGTCGAAATTCATTTACATCCTCACAAAACAGTCAGTACTGGAGGCTTGGTAACATACTGACTATTTTCTAGGCTGATTTGCAAACTGGTGTGGCTGCTACATTAGCCAGTAATATGCTAGCTAAATGGTTCACAAACTGCTAATTAACTACCAGTTAGCAAGACACTGAGCTCAGATATAAAGCAGACAAGAAGGTTACCAGTGTGTGCAAAATAGCATTATCTAGTCCTGTGTGATGACTTACTGTGGACCATGCTGCGTGTGTTTTTTGGAAAGTTTATACTATGGCAGAGGAAAGTTTTCTGAAATTGGTACAACACACACAGCTAATGTCTCTAATAACTAACAGCAAATATAACTTTGGATTGCACATACACATACTTTAGTACAATTGAAGTAATTTATCTGGTTAATCAGTGTGTTAAACCATAGATGGAAATGTTGATTCAGTTGATGCTTCATCATGTGTTCAGTAACATGAACCTTTTTCACACTCTGCATTTTTCCTCCACAGTTCTGCTCTGAAACAAAAAGATGAGGAACTGAAATCAGTCAAAGACAGGTACTGTACATACAAAGAGCTGAAACTACACATTTAAATTTGCTCTATGTGCTTATCAAACAATCAACTTATAAAATCTGTGATGTTAACAATGAATCTGTGCTCTGAAGTGTTTTAATCAGACTAAACACTGATGATGTTTTAACACAGAATGACTGAGATGGAAACATTTTACAAAGAGAAACTTCAGGAGGCAAGGTCAGTATTTTTCTGAAGTGAACTCTTAATGAGACGTGAAACAGACTTTAAATTTACTGAAGCTTGAACACAGAGTGTGGACAGAGTCAGACCTGTACAATACAAAGCAATCCAACACAACAGCCCTGTAATACACTGTAAATAACTAACCTGCTGATTCAGTGTGTTAAACCATTGATGCTAACTTTAGTTCAGTTGATGCTTCTTCATGTGTTCAGTAACAACATGAAGCTTTTTCACACTGAATTTTTCCTCCACAGATCTGCTCTGAAACAAAAAGAGGAAGAACTGAAATCATTCAAAGACAGGTACTGTACACTAGGACTGGGACAATATGCGTGTATAGTCATTTTTAGGTATTGTGACTCTACTGGTATCTCATTTTAACATTAGAATGGGGAAAAAAAGTTTAGTCACTACAATGCACATCACCTGTCTGACAGTCTCAGAAACAGTGTTTTTTTTTCCTTTCAGTAGCATTGTTTCTATAAACCCCTTGGCTGAGCCATTGACCAATATTGAATTCTTCTGTAACCTAAATATAGTATTGTTGTAGTACATTAAATAAAGTTCAATAAAGTATTGTTATAATAAAGATAAAAAAAACTGTTATAGTAGTTGCATTAAGTTAATTAAGTACAACAATGAAATTAAATAAAGTACTGTAATACACCCTGTGGACCCACCACCTGCGGGGATAGACATCGGGGTCGAGTGCTTTGACAGTCAGGTGGCAGGCAAAGGCAGGGCCCCAGGTATGCTAACGCCTGGTGGTGCAGACTAGCTCTAGGGACATGGAATGTCATCTCTTTGGAGGGGAACTTTTCATGCATCCCAAGGGAGGCTGGGGACATTCAGTCAGAGTGGACCATGTTGAAAGCCTCCACTGCAGACGCAGCAGGCAGGAGTTGTGGTCAGAAGGTGGTTGGCACCTATCGGGGCAGCAACCCAAGAACCCACTGGTGGACACAAGCGGCGAGGGAAGCCGTCTGGCTGAAGAAGGAGGCCTATCGGGCTTGGTTGGCCCAGGGGTCTTCTGAAGCAGCAGGCAGGTACAAGGAGGCCAGAAGGGCTGCAGCTTCAGAGACTACTGACCCAGACTGGGGATGGTGGAAAGAGCAGTTTGAGGAACTCCTGAACCCAACCAGTATGTCCTCTGTGGAGGAGGCAGAGCCTGAAGCCTCAGCCATATCTTTGGCAGAGGTCGCTGAGGTAGTTAAAAAGCTGCCCAGCAGCAAGGAGCCAGGTGTGGACGAGATTCGCCCTCAGCTGCTAAAGGCTCTGGACATTGTGGGACTGCCGTGGCTGACACACCTCTTCAGTGTCGCATGGAGATCGAGGACAGTAACTAGGGAGTGACAGACTCCTAGTGGTGGTCCCAGTTTTTTAAAAAGGGGACCGGAGGGTGTGCTCCAATTATCGGGGTATCACACTACTCAGCCTCCCTGGGAAAGTTTACTCCAGGGTGCTGGTAAGGAGGCTCAGACTGTTTGTCGAATGTCAGATTCAGGAGGAGCAATGCAGATTTCATCCTGGCCGCGGAAAAGTGCACCAGCTTTTCACTCTTGCAAGATTGCTGAGGGAGTCATGGGAATATGACCAGCCAGTCTACATGTGTTTTGTAGACTTGGAAAAGGCCTGTGACAGTGTCCCCCAAGGGATCCTGTGGGGGGTACTGCGGGAGTATGGGATATCGGGGCCGCAAACACGAGCCATCCGGTCCTTGTACAACCAGAATGAGAGCTGTGTACGCATTCTCTGCACAAAGTCAAACACGTTCCCGGTGGGTGTTGGACTCCGCCAAGGTTGTCCCTTGTCTCCGGTCCTGTTGGTGATATTCATGTACAGAATCTCAAGGCGCAGCCGTGGTGAGGAGTGTGTCTGGTTTGGGAACCTCAGAATCACGTCTCTGCTTTTTGCAGACAATGTGGTTTTGTTGGCCTCATCAGACCGTGACTTTCAGCACATGCTGGGGCGGTTTGCAGCGGAGTGTGAAGCAGTGGGGATCAGGGTCAGCACCTCCAAGTCTGAGGCCATGGTTCTCACCTGGAAAATGGTAGATTGTTCCCTCCTGGTGGGGGGGGAGGATGTTGCTTCAAGCGAAAGAGTTTAAGTATCTCGGGGTCTTGTTCACGAGTGACAGGAGGATGGTGTGTGAGATTGACAGGCGAACCGGTGCAGCATCAGCAGTAATACGGTCACTGTACCGGACCATTGTGGTAAAGAGGGAGCAGAGCCGAAAGGCAAAGCTTTCAATTTAACAGTCGATCTATGGT
>NW_026116181.1:0-9528 GCF_001640805.2 Lates calcarifer
AGAATGTTTATAAATATTGGGAATTAAGAAACGTTGACAACAGTGTTGTTGAGATTTCAGTCTCTCTACTTCTGTTCAGAGTATACAGCTATTGGCCATTCTGTCTGATTAAACCTGAAAACGCAGCTTAAAACACTCTCTCCACAGACAGGCATTGCTCCCAAGGCACAGAACAGGCAAAAGGTGTCCCGACAGGAAATGATGGGTTTCAACATAAAGAATGTTTATAAATATTGGAAATTAAAAAACACTGAAAAGTGTTATTGAGATTTCAGTCTCTCTTCTTCTGTTCACCTTTTTGCCATTCTGAGCTGATTAAGCCTTAAAACTCAGCGTTAAAACTCTCTCTCACACAACAGAGGCAACAGGTGCCCCGACTGGAAATGATGGGTGTCAAACATAAAGAATGTTATAAGCATTGGAAATTAAGAAACTGAAACAGTGTTATTGAGATTTCAGTCTCTCTACTTCTGTTCAGAGTATGCACCTTTTTGCCATTCTGAGCTGATTAAACATTAAAACGCACCATTAAACCTCGCTCTCACACAACAGAGGCAACAGGTGCCCCGATGAGAAATGATGGGTTTCAACCATAAGAATGTTTATAAATATTGGAATTAAGAAACGTTGACAACAGTGTTTGTGAGATTTCAGTCTCTCTACTTCTGTTCAGAGTATACAGCTATTGCCATTCTGTCTGATTAAACCTGAAACGCAGCTTAAAACCACTCTCTCCACAGACAGGCATTGCTCCCAAGGCACAGAACAGCAAAAGGTGTCCCGACAGGAAATGATGGTTTCAACCATAAAGAATGTTTATAAATATTGGAAATTAAAAACACTGAAATAGTGTTATTGAGATTTCAGTCTCTCTTCTTCTGTTCACCTTTTGCCATTCTGAGCTGATTAAGCCTTAAAACTCAGCGTTAAAACTCTCTCTCACACAACAGAGGCAACAGGTGCCCCGACTGGAAATGATGGGTGTCAAACATAAAGAATGTTTATAAGCATTGGAAATTAAGAAACTCTGAAACAGTGTTATTGAGATTTCAGTCTCTCTACTTCTGTTCAGAGTATGCACCTTTTTGCCATTCTGAGCTGATTAAACATTAAAACGCACCATTAAACCTCGCTCTCACACAACAGAGGCAACAGGTGCCCCGATGAGAAATGATGGGTTCAACATAAAGAATGTTTATAAATATTGGGAATTAAGAAACTTGAAACAGTGTTATTGAGATTTCAGTCTCTCTACTTCTGTTCAGAGTATGCACCTTTTTGCCATTCTGAGCTGATTAAACATTAAAACGCACCATTAAACCTCGCTCTCACACAACAGAGGCAACAGGTGCCCCGATGAAAATGATGGGTTTCAACCATAAAGAATGTTTTAAAATATTGGGAATTAAGAAACGTTGACAACAGTGTTGTTGAGATTTCAGTCTCTCTACTTCTGTTCAGAGTATACAGCTATTGGCCATTCTGTCCTGATTAAACCTGAAAACGCAGCTTAAAACCACTCTCTCCACAGACAGGCATTGCTCCAAGGCACAGAACAGGCAAAAGGTGTCCCGACAGGAAATGATGGGTTTCAACCATAAAGAATGTTTATAAATATTGGAAATTAAAAAACACTGAAATAGTGTTATTGAGATTTCAGTCTCTCTTCTTCTGTTCACCCTTTTGCCATTCTGAGCTGATTAAGCCTTAAAACTCAGCGTTAAAACTCTCTCTCACACAACAGAGGCAACAGGTGCCCGACTGGAAATGATGGGTGTCAAACATAAAGAATGTTTATAAGCATTGGAAATTAAGAAACTCTGAAACAGTGTTATTGAGATTTCAGTCTCTCTACTTCTGTTCAGAGTATGCACCTTTTTGCCATTCTGAGCTGATTAAACATTAAAACGCACCATTAAACCTCGCTCTCACACAACAGAGGCAACAGGTGCCCCGATGAGAAATGATGGGTTTCAACCATAAAGAATGTTTATAAATATTGGGAATTAAGAAACGTTGACAACAGTGTTTTGAGATTTCAGTCTCTCTACTTCTGTTCAGAGTATACAGCTATTGGCCATTCTGTCCTGATTAAACCTGAAAACGCAGCTTAAAACCACTCTCTCCACAGACAGGCATTGCTCCCAAGGCACAGAACAGGCAAAAGGTGTCCCGACAGGAAATGATGGGTTTCAACCATAAAGAATGTTTATAAATATTGGAAATTAAAAACACTGAAATAGTTATTGAGATTTCAGTCTCTCTTCTTCTGTTCACCTTTTGCCATTCTGAGCTGATTAAGCCTTAAAACTCAGCGTTAAACTCTCTCTCACACAACAGAGGCAACAGGTGCCCCGACTGGAAATGATGGGTGTCAAACATAAAGAATGTTTATAAGCATTGGAAATTAAAAACTCTGAAACAGTGTTATTGAGATTTCAGTCTCTCTACTTCTGTTCAGAGTATGCACCTTTTTGCCATTCTGAGCTGATTAAACATTAAAACGCACCATTAAACCTCGCTCTCACACAACAGAGGCAACAGGTGCCCGATGAGAAATGATGGGTTTCAACCATAAAGAATGTTTATAAATATTGGGAATTAAGAAACGTTGACAACAGTGTTGTTGAGATTTCAGTCTCTCTACTTCTGTTCAGAGTATACAGCTATTGGCCATTCTGTCCTGATTAAACCTGAAAACGCAGCTTAAAACCACTCTCTCACAGACAGGCATTGCTCCCAAGGCACAGAACAGGCAAAAGGTGTCCCGACAGGAAATGATGGGTTTCAACCATAAAGAATGTTTATAAATATTGGAAATTAAAAAACACTGAAATAGTGTTATTGAGATTTCAGTCTCTCTTCTTCTGTTCACCTTTTGCCATTCTGAGCTGATTAAGCCTTAAAACTCAGCGTTAAAACTCTCTCTCACACAACAGAGGCAACAGGTGCCCCGACTGGAAATGATGGGTGTCAAACATAAAGAATGTTTATAAGCATTGGAAATTAAGAAACTCTGAACAGTGTTATTGAGATTTCAGTCTCTCTACTTCTGTTCAGAGTATGCACCTTTTTGCCATTCTGAGCTGATTAAACATTAAAACGCACCATTAAACCTCGCTCTCACACAACAGAGGCAACAGGTGCCCCGATGAGAAATGATGGGTTTCAACCATAAAGAATGTTTATAAATATTGGGAATTAAGAAACGTTGACAACAGTGTTGTTGAGATTTCAGTCTCTCTACTTCTGTTCAGAGTCACCTTTTGCCATTCTGAGCTGGTGCAACAGAAACAGGTGCCCCGACTGGAAATGATGGGTTTCACCATAAAGAATGTTTATAAATATTGGAAATTAAAAAAACACTGAAATAGTGTTATTGAGATTTCAGTCTCCCTTCTTCTGTTCACCTTTTTGCCATTCTGAGCTGATTAAGCCTTAAAACTCAGCGTTAAAAACTCTCTCTCACACAACAGAGGCAACAGGTGCCCGACTGGAAATGATGGGTGTCAAACATAAAGAATGTTTTATATTGGAAATTAAGAAACTGAAACAGTGTTATTGAGATTTCAGTCTCTCTACTTCTGTTCAGAGTATACAGCTATTGGCCATTCTGTCCTGATTAAACCTGAAAACGCAGCTTAAAACCACTCTCTCCACAGACAGGCCATTGGCTCCCAAGGCACAGAACAGGCAAAAGGTGTCCCGACAGGAAATGATGGGTTTCAACCATAAAGAATGTTTATAAATATTGGAAAATTAAAAAAACACTGAAATGGAGTTATTGAGATTTCAGTCTCTCTTCTTCTGTTCACCGTTTTGCCATTCTGAGCTGATTAAGCCTTAAAACGCAGCGTTGAACATCTCTCTCACACAACCGAGGCAACAGGTGCCCCCGACAGGAAATGATGGGTGTTAACCATAAAGAATGTTTATAAATATTGGAAATTAACAAAACACTGGAAATAGTGTTATTGAGATTTCAGTCTCTCTTCTTCTGTTCACCTTTTTGCCATTCTGAGCTGATTAAGCCTTAAAACTCAGCGTTAAACCTCTCTCTCACACAACAGAGGCAACAGGTGCCCCGACTGGAAATGAATGGGTGTCAAACATAAAGAATGTTTATAAGCCATTGGAAATTAAGAAACTCTGAAACAGTGTTATTGAGATTTCAGTCTCTCTACTTCTGTTCAGAGTATGCACCTTTTTGCCATTCTGAGCTGATTAACATTAAAACGGCACCATTAAACCTCGCTCTCACACAACAGAGGCAACAGGTGCCCCGATGAGAAATGATGGGTTTCAACCATAAAGAATGTTTATAAATATTGGGAATTAAGAAACGTTGACAACAGTGTTGTTGAGATTTCAGTCTCTCTACTTCTGTTCAGAGTATACAACTATTGGCCATTCTGTCCTTGATTAAACCTGAAAACGCAGCTTAAAACCACTCTCTCCACAGACAGGCATTGCTCCCAAGGCACAGAACAGGCAAAAAGGTGTCCCGACAGGAAATGATGGGTTTCAACCATAAAGAATGTTTATAAATATTGGAAATTTAAAAACACTGAAATAGTGTTATTGAGATTTCAGTCTCTCTTCTTCTGTTCACCTTTTTGCCATTCTGAGCTGATTAAGCCTTAAAACTCAGCGTTAAACTCTCTCTCACACAACAGAGGCAACAGGTGCCCCGACTGGAAATGATGGGTGTCAAACATAAAGAATGTTTATAAGCATTGGAAATTAAGAAACTCTGAAACAGTGTTATTGAGATTTCAGTCTCTCTACTTCTGTTCAGAGTATGCACCTTTTTGCCATTCTGAGCTGATTAAACATTAAAACGCACCATTAAACCTCGCTCTCACACAACAGAGGCAACAGGTGCCCCGATGAGAAATGATGGGTTTCAACCATAAAGAATGTTTATAAATATTGGGAATTAAGAAACGTTGACAACAGTGTTGTTGAGATTTCAGTCTCTCTACTTCTGTTCAGAGTATACAACTATTGGCCATTCTGTCCTGATTAAACCTGAAAACGCAGCTTAAAACCACTCTCTCCACAGACAGGCATTGCTCCCAAGGCACAGAACAGGCAAAAGGTGTCCCGACAGGAAATGATGGGTTTCAACCATAAAGAATGTTTATAAATATTGGAAATTAAAAAACACTGAAATAGTTATTGAGATTTCAGTCTCTCTTCTTCTGTTCACCTTTTGCCATTCTGAGCTGATTAAGCCTTAAAACTCAGCGTTAAAACTCTCTCTCACACAACAGAGGCAACAGGTGCCCCGACTGGAAATGATGGGTGTCAAACATAAAGAATGTTTATAAGCATTGGAAATTAAGAAACTCTGAAACAGTGTTATTGAGATTTCAGTCTCTCTACTTCTGTTCAGAGTATGCACCTTTTTGCCATTCTGAGCTGATTAAACATTAAAACGCACCATTAAACCTCGCTCTCACACAACAGAGGCAACAGGTGCCCGATGAGAAATGATGGGTTTCAACCATAAAGAATGTTTATAAATATTGGGAATTAAGAAACGTTGACAACAGTGTTGTTGAGATTTCAGTCTCTCTACTTCTGTTCAGAGTATACAGCTATTGGCCATTCTGTCCTGATTAAACCTGAAAACGCAGCTTAAAACCACTCTCTCCACAGACAGGCATTGCTCCCAAGGCACAGAACAGGCAAAAGGTGTCCCGACAGGAAATGATGGGTTTCAACCATAAAGAATGTTTATAAATATTGGAAATTAAAAAAACACTGAAATAGTGTTATTGAGATTTCAGTCTCTCTCTTCTTGTTCACCCTTTTGCCATTCTGAGCTGATTAAGCCTTAAAACTCAGAGTTAAACTCTCTCTCACACAACAGAGGCAACAGGTGCCCCGACTGGAAATGATGGGTGTTAACCATAAAGAATGTTTATAAATATTGGAAATTAACAAACACTGAAATAGTGTTATTGAGATTTCAGTCTCTCTTCTTCTGTTCACCTTTTTGCCATTCTGAGCTGATTAAGCCTTTTAAACTCTCTCTCACACAACAGAGGCAACAGGTGCCCCGACTGGAAATGATGGGTGTCAAACATAAAGAATGTTTATAAATTGGAAATAAAGAAACTCTGAAACAGTGTTATTGAGATTTCAGTCTCTCTACTTCTGTTCAGAGTATGCACCTTTTTGCCATTCTGTCCTGATTAAACATTAAAACGCACCATTAAACCTCGCTCTCACACAACAGAGGCAACAGGTGCCCCGATGAGAAATGATGGGTTTCAACCATAAAGAATGTTTATAAATATTGGGAATTAAGAAACGTTGACAACAGTGTTGTTGAGATTTCAGTCTCTCTACTTCTGTTCAGAGTATACAGCTATTGGCCATTCTGTCCTGATTAAACCTGAAAACGCAGCTTAAAACCACTCTCTCCACAGACAGGCATTGCTCCCAAGGCACAGAACAGGCAAAAGGTGTCCCGACAGGAAATGATGGGTTTCAACCATAAAGAATGTTTATAAATATTGGAAATTAAAAAACACTGAAATAGTGTTATTGAGATTTCAGTCTCTCTTCTTCTGTTCACCTTTTTGCCATTCTGAGCTGATTAAGCCTTAAAACTCAGCGTTAAACTCTCTCTCACACAACCGAGGCAACAGGTGCCCCGACTGGAAATGATGGGTGTTAACCATAAAGAATGTTTATAAATATTGGAAATTAAAAAACACTGAAATAGTGTTATTGAGATTTCAGTCTCTCTTCTTCTGTTCACCTTTTTGCCATTCTGAGCTGATTAAGCCTTAAAACTCAGCGTTAAACTCTCTCTCACACAACAGAGGCAACAGGTGCCCCGACTGGAAATGATGGGTGTCAAACATAAAGAATGTTTATAAGCATTGGAAATTAAGAAACTCTGAAACAGTGTTATTGAGATTTCAGTCTCTCTACTTCTGTTCAGAGTATGCACCTTTTTGCCATTCTGTCCTGATTAAACATTAAAACGCACCATTAAACCTCGCTCTCACACAACAGAGGCAACAGGTGCCCGATGAGAAATGATGGGTTTCAACCATAAAGAATGTTTATAAATATTGGGAATTAAGAAACGTTGACAAGTGTTGTGAGATTTCAGTCTCTCTACTTCTGTTCAGAGTATACAGCTATTGGCCATTCTGTCCTGATTAAACCTGAAAACGCAGCTTAAAACCACTCTCTCCACAGACAGGCATTGCTCCCAAGGCACAGAACAGGCAAAAGGTGTCCCGACAGGAAATGATGGGTTTCAACCATAAAGAATGTTTATAAATATTGGAAATTAAAAAAACACTGAAATGGAGTTATTGAGATTTCAGTCTCTCTTCTTCTGTTCACCGTTTTGCCATTCTGAGCTGATTAAGCCTTAAAACGCAGCGTTAAATCTCTCTCACACAAAGGCAACAGGTGCCCCGACAGGAAATGATGGGTGTTAACCATAAAGAATGTTTATAAATATTGGAAATTAACAAACACTGAAATAGTGTTATTGAGATTTCAGTCTCTCTTCTTCTGTTCACCTTTTTGCCATTCTGAGCTGATTAAGCCTTAAAACTCAGCGTTAAAACTCTCTCTCTCACACAACAGAGGCAACAGGTGCCCCGACTGGAAATGATGGGTGTCAAACATAAAGAATGTTTATAAGCATTGGAAAATTAAGAAACTCTGAAACAGTGTTATTGAGATTTCAGTCTCTCTACTTCTGTTCAGAGTATGCACCTTTTTGCCATTCTGTCCTGATTAAACATTAAAACGCACCATTAAACCTCGCTCTCACACAACAGAGGCAACAGGTGCCCCGATGAGAAATGATGGGTTTCAACCATAAAGAATGTTTATAAATATTGGGAATTAAGAAACGTTGACAACAGTGTTTTGAGATTTCAGTCTCTCTACTTCTGTTCAGAGTATACAGCTATTGGCCATTCTGTCCTGATTAAACCTGAAAACGCAGCTTAAAACCACTCTCTCCACAGACAGGCATTGCTCCCAAGGCACAGAACAGGCAAAAGGTGTCCCGACAGGAAATGATGGGTTTCAACCATAAAGAATGTTTATAAATATTGGAAATTAAAAAAACACTGAAATAGTGTTATTGAGATTTCAGTCTCTCTTCTTCTGTTCACCTTTTTGCCATTCTGAGCTGATTAAGCCTTAAAACTCAGCGTTAAACTCTCTCTCACACAACCGAGGCAACAGGTGCCCCGACTGGAAATGATGGGTGTTAACCATAAAGAATGTTATAAATATTGGAAATTAAAAACACTGAAATAGTGTTATTGAGATTTCAGTCTCTCTCTTCTGTTCACCTTTTTTGCCATTCTGAGCTGATTAAGCCTTAAAACTCAGCGTTAAACTCTCTCTCACACAACAGAGGCAACAGGTGCCCCGACTGGAAATGATGGGTGTCAAACATAAAGAATGTTTATAAGCATTGGAAAATAAGAAACTCTGAAACAGTGTTATTGAGATTTCAGTCTCTCTACTTCTGTTCAGAGTATGCACCTTTTTGCCATTCTGTGATTAAACATTAAAACGCACCATTAAACCTCGCTCTCACACAACAGAGGCAACAGGTGCCCCGATGAGAAATGATGGGTTTCAACCATAAAGAATGTTTATAAATATTGGGAATTAAGAAACGTTGACAACAGTGTTGTTGAGATTTCAGTCTCTCTACTTCTGTTCAGAGTATACAGCTATTGGCCATTCTGTCCTGATTAAACCTGAAAACGCAGCTTAAAACCACTCTCTCCACAGACAGGCATTGCTCCCAAGGCACAGAACAGGCAAAAGGTGTCCCGACAGGAAATGATGGGTTTCAACCATAAAGAATGTTTATAAATATTGGAAATTAAAAAAACACTGAAATGGAGTTATTGAGATTTCAGTCTCTCTTCTTCTGTTCACCGTTTTGCCATTCTGAGCTGATTAAGCCTTAAAACGCAGCGTTAAACATCTCTCTCACACAACCGAGGCAACAGGTGCCCGACAGGAAATGATGGGTGTTAACCATAAAGAATGTTTATAAATATTGGAAATTAACAAAACACTGAAATAGTGTTATTGAGATTTCAGTCTCTCTTCTTCTGTTCACTTTTTGCCATTCTGAGCTGATTAAGCCTTAAAACTCAGCGTTAAACTCTCTCTCACACAACAGAGGCAACAGGTGCCCCGACTGGAAATGATGGGTGTCAAACATAAAGAATGTTTATAAATTGGAAATAAGAAACTCTGAAACAGTGTTATTGAGATTTCAGTCTCTCTATTCTGTTCAGAGTATGCACCTTTTTGCCATTCTGAGCTGATTAAACATTAAAACGCACCATTAAACCTCGCTCTCACACAACAGAGGCAACAGGTGCCCCGATGAGAAATGATGGGTTTCAACCATAAAGAATGTTTATAAATATTGGAATTAAGAAACGTTGACAACAGTGTTGTTGAGATTTCAGTCTCTCTACTTCTGTTCAGAGTATACAGCTATTGCCA
>NW_026116182.1:0-7500 GCF_001640805.2 Lates calcarifer
CTCTCCTCCAGACAGAGCCTCCTGTGCCTCCTGGTGTTCAGGAGGTTGAACTCTTCAGGTAGAACCAGGTGTAAATGTCAGTGCAGTGCTGATGGAGAGAACAGGGAGTGGATTTAAAGACTGTAATCAGCTGTGTGATCCTCTTTGAATCAGACCTTTAAACCAGTGAATCAGAGTGAATCAGAGTGAATCAGAGTGAAGTCAGCAGCTGTATCTTCAGACTCTCCGTCAGCAGACAGCTGAGGAGTCTCAGTTAAAGCTCTCGGTGGAGCTGCAGCTCTCCAGCTCTCACCAACAGCTGCCTGAGCAGACCGCAGGCTTTTTATTAAAGCAGCTGGGTGGTTTAGTTTTGAGAGGTGAAGCGGTCAGAGAGGTTTCACAGCCTCCTGCTGGACGACATGCTCCGCTTTTATACAAAATAAACCACAGATATTTTTCTCTAAACGCCTCTGGTCTCTGTGTCTTCATTGGTCTCTGGACTCAGCGAGAGGAGGGTCAGACAGAAGGGACGAAAGATGAAATATGAAAAGCTGCTTCAGGTCCTGGAGACACACAGCAAACATGGAGACTCTTCTGTGGAGGCTCTGACTGCTGTCCTGCTGTCCTGCTGTCCTGCTGTCCTGCTGTCCTCTGGGTTAATGCTCCAGTAAACACTTCAAACTATTTAAGAAATACATGTCAATGTCAAAGTTATGATCAGGACTGAAGTGGGTCAAAAGATTTAATGCAGTGAAACTGAAGAAATATTGATATATAATGTTTTTATAGCACTTTTGAGGAACTGAACATTGTTAGCAGCGAGGGTAAACGTCCTGCTTTTCTGCAGCAGATTCTAACAGTGGAGACCTTTAAGTTTGTTCTTCTAAACAAATAAATGTTCTGTCACTGACTGTAAATAAAGATGGACGACAAGTCTCCACTTCCTCCCACTGGACCAAACTGAGGCCAGAATATCCTGGATTCAACTGAAAAGTTACAGTTTTTACCCTCTGTGCTACATTGTGGTCGTCTTCTGCCCTCTTTTGTGGTCGTCTTCTGCCTCTTTGTGGTCGTCTTATATTTGGCTCCTCTTCAGTGACCCATCGGCCCAAAATCAGGTTAATGTAGTTAATTTTTAATCATTACTTATAGATAACAGACCCCCCCCGCGGACCTCCATCCCTCCCCACCTCCCCGTAACTACGCAGTGACGTAAGAGCAAGAGAAGATGGCGGCTGTGCTGAAGGCGGAAGGTAAAGGAGCTTTAATAGACTGTTTTGAACACCTCTGTCCGCCCCTGTCTCTTGCTGTTTAAACCGGGTCATTGTGCTGTATATGTCCGGGGATTCGTGCCCGCTGACCGGCTCGGGTTAGCACGTTTTAACCCGGAGGTACAGCCCCGCAGCTCGTCTGTCGGAGCTGTTTAATCACTGCTGATTCGGACCTAGCCTCGACGGCTAACGGTAGCCGGCTAGCTGAGCAGCTAAACAAGCAAACATTCATGTTAGTTATTAATTAGTGAATTAATTTCACTCATTCTGTTGGTTGAGTTTAGTATGGGGAGGATGTGATTAAAGTTACTGTCGGGGTTAAAGCTGCTGTCGCGTCGTGAAATGTTACAATGATGTGAAACTAAGAGGCGCGCTAACGTTAGCATTAGCAGTGTGGGAGGGGCTGAGCTCTCACAGCCGGGGAGCAGGCACCGGGGAGCGGCCACAGGAGCCAGGCCAGTCCGCGGTCTGAGCTAGGCCTCCGGGAGATGAGAGTGTTTATGTGTGGGTGGATGTGAAGAAGAGGCGGAGTATTCTGATGAACAGTGCAGCATCAGTCCGCTCATCGATCACATCATCTGAAGATAATACACGAGAATAATTTGATCAGTTCTGATCATTTTTCAGCAAAATAAAAAGTTGTTCTGTGGTGTCAGCTCCTCACATCATGTCTCATCAATGTGAATATGTTTGTTGAGACAGAGCATTCAGAGACCAACCTGACATTTTAAAGACATCAGACAGACTAATCAGTGTATTGATCATCTGAACAAACAACAATCATCAGCTGTAGCTCTGGTGTGTGTGTGTGTGTGTGTGTCATCAGGTGTAGGGTGTTAGGTCTGTGTGGCTGCATGTAAAAACCCAGAGTTATGTAACTACACACACACAAACACAGACTAACATACAGTAACACACACCGTCTCTCTCCATTTAAAGTGGGTGCAAATTCAGCTGTTGCTAGGCAACAGGGAACTACTGAAGCAGAGTGTGTGTGTGTGTGTGTGGTGTGGTGTGTGTGTGTGTGAGAGAGAGAGAGAGATGCTGGTGTCCTGTTGCACTCCTTGTTGTTTCCTATTGATCAGACTATTGACTGATTGTCTCTCTCTCTCTCTCTGTGTGTGTGTGTGTGTGTGTGTGTGTGTGCAGCGGGGCAGTGCGGGCGGCCGTGCGTTGTGTGAGACTCGCCCTTCATGGACTCATCGCCATGAGCAGCAAGGAGATGGTTTCCACGGAGACAGGTCAGTCCCATCACACCTGTCTGTGTGTGTCTGTGTGTGTGTGTGTGTGTGTGTGTGTGTGTGTGTGTGTGTGTGTGTGTCTGACGTCATGACACCTGCGCACAGACGGCTCCAGCCTTGTTGCCATGGTAACCACCTGGGCCCCTGCTCTCTGAACAGTCTGGGTTTCCTGGTTCTACAGGGATGATTGGTGTATGTGCTTTGTCTACCTGAGGAAGACGTAGGTGTGATTTGCTGCTGGGTTTAAATGAACAGCTGAGGTTGGTCATGTGACCGGACCGTGTCAGGTGTCCCTGTGTGCAGCTGCAGAGCAACATGTGGTGTTTATACAAGAGCAGGAAACACTGGCAGCTTCACTGGGTTGTGGACGAGCCGTTGACAGGTTGATGTGTGGAGCTGAAGCTCGCTCTGCAGTCACAGAGCTGCTGCCTCCTCCACTGAGTGTGTGAGATCCTGAGCTCTGTGTGAGCAGCTCTGTCCTCTCTGCTGGACTCCTCACGGTGCTGTAACTGAACACAGCTTTAAGGATGATGAACATGTGAAATATATCCTGCAGTAATGTGCTGTGCTTCTTACCCGACCTGGTCCTCTGGAGCTGAAGCTCTTTTTCTGTGTTATGATGTCAGAGCTCTGCAGACAGGTGTCTGTCTCTCACCTGTGTCTTACGTTAAACCTGTGTGTGTGTCTCTGCAGAGAACAAAGGACAGAGGAAGGTGTTTCTTCCTAACAAGCTGTTGGAGTGTCTCCCCCGCTCGTCCACTCTGCCTAACGAGCGGCTGAGGTGGAACACTAACGAGGTCTGTAAGGGGCTGTGCTTCTTTTCTCTTGAATGTAAATGTTAAATAACTGTTTGTCTCAGCTGTAATCTGTCTCTGTGTTTCTGCAGGAGATCGCTTCTTACCTGATATCGTTTGACAGACATGATGAGTGGCTCTCCTGCACTTTGAAAACCAGGTAAACACACTGAGCCTGAGCCTGTCAGACCAAGCTGAGGGCGTCACACCCGTCGCTCAGGCTCTGCATCAGATCAGTGGTTGTGTTGCTGTTGTCTGACTCTCTGCTCGGTGCTTTGTGTCTCAGGCCGAAGAACGGCAGCATCATCCTGTACAACAGAAAGAAGGTGAAGTACAGGAAGGATGGATACTGCTGGAAGAAGAGGAAGGATGGAAAGACGACGAGAGAGGACCACATGAAGCTGAAGGTCCAGGGCATGGAGGTGTGGAGCTGCTCCCCCTGCAGGACATCACTGCCAGAAATCAGTGTTTAGCCAGAGTTTGCTGTTAGCTGAGCTGTTGCTAATGTTAGCTCAGCTTGTTCTTAGTCTCAGATTCCTTCAGTGTGGATGGTTCAGGAGGTTTGAATGATCCACTGAGGCGTCGTCCTCTCCTCAACAAGCAGAGCAAGACACATAATGATGTTCTCCCTGACAGCAGAGCTGCTCTGGCTCTGTTATTGGTCAACTGTTGTTGGTGGAATGAGGGACTGATGCTAACTGATGCTAACTGATGCTAACTGATGCTAACTGCTGTTTCAGTGCCTGTACGGCTGCTACGTCCATTCCTCCATTGTGCCAACATTCCACAGACGATGCTACTGGCTGCTGCAGGTACACACACACACACACACACACACACACACACACACACACACACACACACACACACTACAAACTGAACCTAGATGAGAACTGACCTGTGTGTGTGTGTGTGTGAGACAGAACCCAGACATTGTGCTGGTCCACTACCTGAACGTGCCGTCCCTGGAGGATTCTGGGAAATGCAGTCCGCTGCTGTGTGCGGTGTCGGACCGTCACGACAGCGTGAGGTGGAGCAGAGACGACCTGCTGAACCAGCTGAAGCCCATGTGTACGACACACACCACCCCACCACGTCCCGTACCTGAACCTCCTGCTGCTGCACCTGTGTGTAGTTAACCTGTGTGTGTGTGTGTGTGTGTGTGTGTGTGTGTGTCAGTTCACAGTATGAAGTGTTCAGTGGGCTCTGGAGATTTCAGCATCGAGGAGCTGGTTCAACACATCCTGGACCGACAGAGAACCAAACCACAGCCCCGCACACACACCTGTCTCTGCAACACAGCCCAGGGTAACACACCTCTGTGACCTCGCTGTGACATCACTGTGAGTCCCTGTGACATCACTGTGAGTCACTCTAACCTGTGTGTGTGTGTGTGTGTGTGTGTGTGCAGTCTCTTCAGGAGTGAACATTCCTCACCGCTGCAACAGCACCAAGCATCGCATCATCTCCCCCAAACTGCCTCCCTCCTCCTGCAGACCCTCCCCCTCCCCCCTCTCCTCTGAGGCGGGGGAGGCAGGGAGAGGAGGGGGAGGCGGAGGAGGAGAAGCCAAACTGCCTCACCTCCAGACTCAGAGCAGCCCCGCGTCGTCTCCCTGCCCCTCGTCCACGTAAGTCACCGCGACCACGAGCCACCGCCTCGCACAGGAAGCCAGAGGGTCACGTGACACGTGCTTCAGCTGACATTAGAACCACAGAAGAAGAAAATGACCTCCCTCTCTCCCCCTCTCTCCCTCAGCTCGGCCTCGTCTCCCCCTCAGCCCCACAGAGCCACCATCACCATGAGTAACCACGGCAACGGCTTCTACGGCGACCGCCGCGCCAACCTGACGACGGTGGCGCTGCCCCAGAACGCCGTGATCGTCATGGCGACGACGGCCACCATCGCAGGGGGGAGAGCGGGTCAGGGAGGGGGAGGGGGAGGAGGAGGCGGGGCCAGAGGGGAGGAGGCGGGGCATAGGAGGAGTCTGTCACTCACCCGCTCCGGCCAGTTACTGCTCTCCCCCGCCCTCCCCCCTCCTACCTGCAAGCCCGCCTCCCCCTCCCCTCCCTCCTCCTCCTCACCCGCTCCCTCCTCCCTCCCCCCTCCTGCTGTACAGGCGCCGGGGGTGGCCACCCTCTCCCTCACCCTCCTCCCCTCTCCTGTCATTGGAGGCCTGCTCCTCACCCCCTCCTCCTCTAACACCTCCTCCTCCTCCCTCCACTCTCCCCCTCCTCCTGCAGCTGCCTCTCCTCCTTCTCCCCCTTCCTCCCCCTCACCGCCCCCTCCTCCACCGTCACTCCCCCCTGCCTTTGACCCCGACTCCTTCCTCAACTCCCCCAAACAGGGCCAGACGTACGGCGGGCCTCCTCCCTCCTCCTCCACTCCCTCCCCCATCCTCTGCTCCTCATCCCCTCTGTCTCCCCCCTCGCTCGCTCTCTCCCTCTCCCCCACCTCCACCCCTCCCTCCTCTGTCTCCCCCCCCTCCTCGCTCTCCTCCCTCTCCTCCTCCTCCTCCTCTGAGCCGGACAGGAGGGACTCGGCCCTCCCCCTCTCCTCCTCCTCGTCGCCCTCCCCGCCTTCATCCTCCCTCGTCCCCCCCCTCTCCCTCTCCTTGTCTCCCACCTCCTCCTGTGGCCCCGCCCCTCCTCCCCCTCTGCCTGGAGCTGGGGGCTCTGGGGGAGGCAGGGAGGGAGGAGGAGGCCAGAGGAGATGAAGAGGAGGTGAAGGACAGGAGAGCAGATGAAGATGATGATGATGATGATGAAGGCAGCGCTCCCCCCACCAAACTGGCTCTGCTGCAGGTGAGACGTTCAGGGACAGTCTGGAGTTTCCTGATGCAGACTATCAGAATAGAATATCAGGAACTCACATTAACATTATTAACATTCTGTCTTTCATTCCTGTGTCCTACAGCCAGGCCACGCCTCCTCCGCCTCATCGCCAAGGCAACAGACAGGAAGCAGCGCCGCGTCGCTGCTCCTGGTTTGCCAGGACTCGGCAGCGGCCCATCCCGTCACTCAGCCGGCCAATCAGACGCAGCGGCAGGTGGACGGACAGCAGCCGTTGGTCCTGAGACGGCCCTACAGCCACCGGTCTGCGCCTGAAGCTCCGCCTCCGGCTCAGGTATCCCATCAGCCCCTGGTGCTGCCGCAGCCGTCGCTCTTTGCCAACGCCAGCGCTAACGCTGCGCCTGCCCCCGCTGCCGTCGCCATGGACACCGCTAACCTGGCGACACCCCCGATTCAGGTGAAGGAGGAGAGCAGGCGGGGCTACGACTCCGAGGACACCTGCATGGACACGCACCTGGAGGAGGAGGAGGAGGGGGAGGAGGGGGAGGAGGCGGAGCCCTGCGAGAGGGGAGGGGAGGAGCTTGACATCTCCTTCGACAGCCAGTTCCCTGACCTCATCTCTGACCTCATCACCGAGGAGGCCAATCCCGTCGCAGCTCACCCCGTCACCGCCGCTGCTCCGAACCCGGCCGTGTTCCCGGCGGGGGTCCGATACATGGTGCCCCCCCAGCCCTCACCCTCCTCCTCCTTCCTCCCCTTCCCTCACCCCCTGCCCTCCTCCAGCTCCACCCGCCTCGCCTCCATCACCGACTTCTCCCCAGAGTGGTCCTACCCCGAGGTAATCAATCACCAGTAATCACCAATCAACAGAAAATCAGCTGTTCATTGATGATTGATTGATCATTCAGTCATTTTTAAAATGAAAAACATGAACATTTAATGTTTTTGTTCATCTGCGACTGACTTTGTTGTTGTTGTTGTTTCTGTTTGATAATTGATTGAAATGATTGATCATTGATTAACTGCTGCAGCTGAATGAATCATAGCAGTATGAAAATATCAGATTTTATCCACACAGACACAGGGTGAGTTTTTTTGGATCAATCACAGATAATAATCGTCACAGTATTGATCAGGCATGTTAAACTGTTCAGCTCCAGCAGAGGGCAGCAGAGTCCGACTGTTGGTTCAGACCAAAGACAGGAGACGCTGTTTACTGACAGTCCTGTGTGTGTGTGTGTGTGTGTGTGTGTGTGTGTGTGTGTGTGTGTGTGTGTGTGTGTGCAGGGCGGGGTGAAGGTGTTGATAACCGGACCGTGGAGCGAGCTGTCGGGTCGATACTCGTGTGTTTTCGATCAGAGCACCGTCCCTGCGTCGCTGATTCAGCCTGGAGTGCTGCGCTGCTACTGCCCCGGTACAAACACA
>NW_026116182.1:10000-55259 GCF_001640805.2 Lates calcarifer
CAGAAGATGGACGAACGACAGCGAGACGACACACAGCAGCAGGATGGAGTCGGTAGGACGAGCTGTGTGTGTGTGTGTGTGTGTTCCTGTAGTGGTTGTCATGGTTACACAGCTGCTCAGTAACCACGGCAACCTCCTACAGATGAAACTGTTGGTGAAGTCGATGCGATGAAGTGAAGATCATTTGTTTGTCAGGTTGTTTTTACGATTAATGATCGATCTGTTTTAAAGCAGTGAAAAGTCACATTTTTATAAATCCTGATGTTGCATCTTAAAACATCTGGTTTCCGACCAAATGTCTAAACTGAACCGTCTCTGGGTCTCTGGGTCAGACTCTAAAGACGAGCAGCACGCGAGGGAGAAAGACATTTTTGCTTGAAAAACTTCCTGTTGATCAGCTAATTGATTAATTAACCCGTCACTAACATTTCCAACAACAACAACTTCCCTGGAAATTCAGTTTTTCCATCCTCTCCTCAAATCTGATCTAATAATAATACTAATTTAATTTATGTAGCACCTGTTAAAGACCAGCTACAACGTGTTCTACAAGACAGAATACAAAACTGAAAACAAGCAAAAGAAAACAAAACCAACGCTAAAAAAGAATAAAATCTGACAGAAGGAGCAGTATAAACTATTAAACTGGCTCCAAACACACTGAAATCATTTAACATTACAACGCTGACGGAGCGCTGTTCTGTTTAGCTACATCGCTAACGTTACCTGGCTAACGTTACCTGGCAACGTTAGCCAAACAGCAAAACAGTATCAGTACGTAACAAACATTAAGATAAACACTGTTCGTTCAGTAACTGACAGTAACGGTTTACCTGAACAGAGCTGGATGGTTGTCATGGAGACGGGAGCTCCAAAGACGCAGGGCTCCCCCTTGTGGCGATTGAACATGAAATCAGTACAGGACTGTGACTGTGTTTATTCAGTCACTCAGGATGTTAACGATTATCCAACGTACTGTGGTTTTTAAATCACATCATCATAAACTCATATGTCCTGTAAGAAGTAATGTTTGCAGCCTGTAGGATTGAGCTGAACCTGCTGCAACAGGATTAATGTCCTAACGTTTTTAAATGTTAAATATCAGAGTGACCCAGTGTATTAAAGGTAGATCAGACCTCAGGCCCTGAGAAGTCACAGCTCTGCTTTTAAACTTTGAAACGTCTTTTTGCTTCTTGTATCCTCAGAGTCAGATTGTCCATTAACGTGACCTCTTCATCAAAGATTAGACGTTTGTCCTTCGTCAGGACGTCACCTTCGTCCTCCTCA
Organism: Lates calcarifer; assembly: GCF_001640805.2. Classification (NCBI taxonomy): domain Eukaryota; kingdom Metazoa; phylum Chordata; class Actinopteri; family Centropomidae; genus Lates; species Lates calcarifer. The sequence goes on from NW_026116182.1 coordinate 11,288, forward strand.
CACTTTCCACTGACTATTTTAGCTTTGCTTCGTTAAGAGAAGCTACAGAAGAACAAAGTCACTAAGAGGGTCTGCAGGTGTCTTACAGTACGTGTCCTACCTGTGAGGAGACGCTCGTCCAGTCACAGGACAGTATTTCTCTTTTAGCTGCCTGTTGTCCAGGTGTGGACAGATCATCAGACAGTTGACCCCTGGTCTTAGTGACAGACCCCCACCCTCCTATATCGGCCTCAGAGACACAAAGAGACACAAAGAGACACAAAGAGACACAAAGAGACACAAAGAGACTCAAAGAGACACAAAACAACAACATTTTTGTGTCTTTGTTGATTTGTGTCAGTTTCTGCTCCTTTAACGACAAATTAGTTAATCAGACTGAACCAGGGTGAAGTGACTGATCATGAGACTGAGTGTTGGAGCTGTGAGACACCAGGGAGTCCCCCGTGTGTGTGTGAGTGTGTGTGTGTGTGTGTGTGAGTGTGAGTGTGTGTGTGTGTGAGTGTGAGTGTGTGTGAGTGTGAGTGTGTGTGTGTGTGTGAGTGTGTGTGTGTGTGTGTACTCCAGGTCACAGTGTATCAGGCTATATTAGGGAGTCTGCTTTTATTTCCTCCCACACTGACTCTGTGCCAGGCGGCAGGTGATTGAAGTCAGTCGAGATAGTTTCCATCTGAGACAGGGTGTGAGTGAGTGGTGGGGGAGGGGACGGGAGGGGGTGGTGTGTGTGTGTGTGGGGGGGGGGGGGGGTTACTACATTTGTAGGGCCTGTGAGGTCTGACAGGTTTGTGGGGACCAAAATGTTTAAATGTCTGAGACTCTTAAAACAGACAACACACACACACACACACACACACACACACACACACAGCTCATCCTTTTCAGTTTACAGTGACGTCATCAGTCTGTGTCATAAAGTACAGGTGTGGACTTTAATACAGTTTTGTTTCTGGTTAAATGTCTGAAATAAGGTCTGAGACATTTTCAGGTTTTATTCCTCCAACATAAAATGGGTCAGTAAATCCCCCACTCCTGATGTTTGAAGCTTTTCCGTGTCTTAAAAAAGGCGGTTGCTAACGAGTGTCTAAATGAGACTACAGAGGTTGTCTGGGGACGTTAACATGAAAACCCATCTACTCACCAGTCCACCTTTACAGCCTCGTTGTGTTTCTACTCACGCTCTTTCAAACTCTCACTAACTTTCTAAGAAGAAAGGCTTTTGTAGAAGAGCTCAGAGCTAAATGAAATGACCAGTTGGAAGCTTAGTGGTGGAGACGTTGACGTCATGTGACCGTGGTGTAGTTGGTTTATAGCCTAACATTAGCTTCTTACTTCAAACATCAGAACAGTGGTGTTCTAACTTCCGGGCTGTGTCCAGGTGCATCATGGGAATTGTAGGATCCAGTGTTGGTTCAGGTGAGGTCAGGAGGAGGAGGAGGTCTCACTCTGAGCGTTGTCTCTGCAGATAATCAGTTCAGGATGTCCATCCTGGAGCGGTTGGAGCAGATGGAGCGCAGGATGGCAGAGATGGCCGCTCGTGACAACAACAACCAGCAGCAGCAACAGCAGCAACATCAACATCAGCACGGCAACCACCTGGCAACGCCCCCTCCTCCACCTTTACCTGAGGAGCATGAACAGGTGAGGACACTGACGCTCTAAAGCAGGTTCCTGACCTCACAGCCTCAGAGTTGAACCTGTGCCTGTGGATTCATGAGATGATCAGGGATCCGGTCAAACAGGATCAGATTGATCAGCGTCTGAGTGGCAGCGTGCAGAGACGGAGCAGGAGCGTGGGGCCACAGCAGCTGATCAGATTACATTCAGCTGAGCTCTGGTGGGGAAACAGGTTAAGAAGGACAAATGAAGCTGAATGGAAAATCCCTTTCAAACATCTCTGCAGTGTGAGCTCTGCTGAGCCGAGCCGCAGAGACTCTCTCTGATGTCATGGGGAGTTTGGCAGACGAGTCCTCGGGTTAAAATAGACTCAGTGTGACGGAGACGCACACAGAGACCTGACCTTCACTCAGACAATTAGAGCTGCAGCTCGCTCACCTGTCGACTGCTGCTCCTCGTCAACACGTCTGTTCGTCTGTCACACACTCGGGTTAAACCGACAGCACACCTGATTCCCACAATCCCAGCTTCACTGTCTCTGAGTCTCTGCACAGTTTCCATGGGAACTGTCTGCTCTGACCTCTCACTAACACTCCTGTATGATCCAGCCTGAGGTCAGAGGTCAGAGGTCAGAGGTCACGCTCAGCTGGGTGACTGACAACACAGAGGCTGCTCCCTCTCTCTGCTGTCAGTCATTTATAGCCTCAGCTCGCCCATGTGCGTCACACGGGGGGGGGAGGGGGGCAATGCCAGGGAGAGTCAGAGGGAAAAACTGGAGGGGAGGGGGGAGTTATGAATGTAATGTTTCCTACCAGCTGAGGGGGGGGGTTAGCCTGGGTTAGACCAGGTTAAACATGTGACATCACTGTGACATCATTACTGCTGGTGTGTGACATCACTGTCTGTCCGTGTGTGTGTGTGTGTGTGTGTGTGTGTGTCAGTCCTCTCAGTGGTTTGAGAGGAGGATTGTGGGAGTGTGTGAGCGGATGATGAGGGTCGGACGATGGGGAGGAGGAGGAGGAGGAGGAGGAGCAGGAGCAGGAGCAGAGAGGCTGCATCACTCCTGTCCGTCACCGCGGGATGACGCTGCTCCACCTGGCTGCTGCACAGGGATACACACACCTGATACACACTCTGATCCACTGGAGGTACAACCTCACACACTCCTCACACACACCTGTCCACCTGGTCCGTGCAGGTGTTCAGTCTGACGTGTTGTCGTGTTGCAGGACTGTGAACAGCGACAGTCTGGACCTGGAACAGGAAGTGGATCCTCTCAACGTCGACCACTTCTCCTGCACCCCGCTGGTAAAACCGCCACGCTGCACCAGCACCGTTGCCGTCGTTACCTGCACTGCTCAGGTGCGTCCAGGTAACGCCCCGTGTTGTGTGTGTGTCTTCCAGATGTGGGCGTGTGCTCTCGGCCACCAGAGGGCGGCGGAGCTCCTGTACAGCTGGAACCGTCTGGCTCTGGGGATCCCTGATTCGCTGGGACGCCTGCCGCTCGCCGTGGCCCGGTCACGAGGACACACCCGCCTCGCCACGGCGCTGGAGGAGCTGCACACGCAGCACACGACACACACGACGCCCAGGGACACACACACGCCGGCCACGCCACAGCCTCACCTGCCCCCGTCTCCTCTGTCCACCAGCCCGGACACAGGTAACACACACACCTGCTGCCGATCACCTGACACGACTCTACGCTCTGATTGGCTGTAACTCTCTCCCCCTCCCCCCCCGCAGGTCTGAGCTCCTCCAGCAGCCTCCCCTCCCCCAGCGACCCCTCCTCCCCCTCCCCGAGCTCTGCCTACTCCAGTGGCCCCGCCCCCATGGACACCTCCCCTTCCTCCCCCTCTTCTCCCTCCTCCTCCTCCTCCTCCTCGCTGCCTGTGTCCCCCCCCTCTGCCTCCTCCCTCCCTCTCTCCTCTCTCCCTGCTGTGTCCATGTGGGGGGAGGAGCCACGCGCCGGGTTCAGCCCAGGTAACACAGGTGAGCTGATTCTCTCAGCGCCACGTTTTCCTCTCTGAATAAACGCAGCCGTCTGATCACTGATCCGTGTCACAGGTTTGAACCCCGGCGGCTCCACAGACTCTCCTCTGTACCTCATGGAGTACGAGAGCGCCTCACCTGGCCTCACGCACACCTACGCACCCGTGGCGGCGGGCGGGCGGCGGGCGCACGCAGCGGCGACGCTGGAGGAGCAGCTGCTGAGCTACAGCGAGAACGCCGAGAACGAAGGCGAGGAGGAGGAGTACCTGGAGGAGGAGGTGCTGCAGGTACGCAGTCAACACACAGCAGCACACACACAGACACGCTCAGTAACCAGGTGTCCTGAGGTCCTGTCGCTATGGTTACACCACAGGTCGACATGGCGACGCTGGCAGAGCAGATCATCGAGGCGACCCCGGAGCGAATCAAACAGGAGGACTTCCCCAGGGGGGCGGAGTCACCGCTCAGAGAGAGACGGGACAACCCCGCCATCCAGGACACCTGGCTGGCGACTTACCTGGACACGGTCGACGCCCACACGCACTCCCCGCCCAGGTGAGAGTGTGTTACCATGGAGACCTGTTACCTGAGCTTTATCGCCAGATGAGAACACAAGTATGAAGGGATCTGTGTGTGTGTGTGTGTGTTCTTGCAGGCGGGTGTGCCCCCCCTCGCCCCTCAGCGCACTGGCCCTCCAGAGGCTCCGCCCCCCGTCGTCTGCGGCGTGGGCGGAGTTCCTGAACGCCTCGGCCAACGGGAAGATGGAGAGAGACTTTGCCCTGCTGACGCTGACGGACGGCGAGCAGAGGGAGCTGTACGAGGCGGCCAGGATCATCCAGAACGCCTTCAGGAGATACAAGGTGAGCGTGGTGGCGTCACGCTGCCCCCTGCAGGCCAAAGGCAGGGAGTGCATGTTGATGTGTAGCTGCTGACCTGTGAGTGACAGCCTGTGGTCTGTCGTCAGGGGCGGAGGCTGAAGGAGCAGCAGGACATGGCTGCAGCCGTCATCCAGAGGTGCTACAGGAAGTACAAACAGGTGTGTGTTCATGTGTGTGTGTTGTTCGTGCACTCAGTTTGTCCTCAGGCTTCACTAACACTGAACTAACCTGCTGTGTCTCTCTACCTCTCTCTCTCTCTCTGGCTAGCTAACATGGATAGCTCTGAAGGTAATATGTCTGACAGTAGCTGTAGTGATGTGTAGTCACTTCATCTGTGTGTGTGTGTGTGTGTGAATCAGTGGATCATTCCTCCCTCTTAAACTCACATGGACAGAAGTATGTGGACGTCTGATCAGCCAATCAGAGTCTCCGCTCTGAGCTCCACAGAGCTTCAGTGAAGACTCTGATGTTTTATATGTGGACGTCCTGTTTACGGTTTAGGCTCCGTCACAGTTTTAAAACAGAGCTTCAGAGCTCAGTTTAACATGGCAGTCTATGGGACTGTGGGTCAGCGCTCTCTGTGTTTGGAGGAGATTTATTCACAAACTGTGAGTCATGTGACAATGGGAGTCACACTGGGTGAGAGAGGACACATTTCTCTACGTCTTCATATAGAAAGTGTCTGTGTAGGTTGGAAACTGTGGGAATTAAAAGAGGTTTGAATCAGATTTTTATGGTAAAATGTTCAGAGTTATAAGTTATATAGTTACATTATAAACTCTGAACATGAAATTGAAACAGTGATTTCATAAAAACTGTAACAGCATCAACATGAAGATTTAACCTGGAAGACTCTGAGGTCATGTGACCTGTTTAAAGTGTGAACCATGTGTGTGTGAGCGTTTCTGGTGTCGGAGCGGGTACGGTTCAGTGGTGTCCACATACGTTCGGCCGTGTGCTGTGTGCTGTGTGTCAGGTCAGTCACAGATGTGAGTCAGACGTTCAGTACGAGCCGATGTCATTGATAGATGATCGATCGGTCCTCAGAGCTCGCTGCTTCTCTTCCTCTTCCCTCCGTCCTGCGTCAGCTCCCCTGAGAGCTCACTTCCTGTTTGTGTTTGTGTGTCCGTCCTGTAAACAAACACTAACAGTGCCCTCCTCGCTCCTCAGTACGCCCTCTACAAGAAGATGACCCAGGCGGCCATCTTGATCCAGTCCAAGTTCAGGTCGTACTACGAGCAGAAGCGTTTCCAGCAGAGCCGGCGGGCGGCCGTCCTCATCCAGCAGTACTACCGCAGCTACAAGGAGTACGAGCGACTCAAACAGGCCCCGAGGGGCGCCGCCAGCCACAACCCCAAGATCAAGTAAGAACCCAGCTGCAGCTTAGTCCTGGACCACGTCCTCTGCTGCAGGCCGCTGACACAGCAGAAACTGCTGACCACTGAGAGTAGCTCAGGAGTCGTCTCACCTGTTCTACCTGTCGGTGTCAGCAGCCCTGCAGGAGAGGCGTCACTGATTTAACTAGAGGGCTTTTAATTTGACACAGTGGTCACAGGAAGTGAGGCAGCTGTAACGTCAGTGTAGCTGAGAAGGAGCAGGCTTTGACTGGTGACTGATGTGGATCATGTTTGTATCAGGGGCTCGTTCCTGACCAAGAAACAGGACCAGGCAGCGAGGAAGATCATGAGGTTCCTGAGACGCTGCAGACACAGGTAACACACGGCCTTCTTCTTCTTCACCTTCATTTCCTGTCTGAGTCTGAGTCTGAGTCTGAGTCCGAGTCTGAGCGGGCTGCTGCTCTGTCTGACTCCACCTGACTCGCTGTGACTCGCTGTGACTCGTCTCCTCCTGGTTTGTGTCTCTGCAGGATTAAAGAGCTGAAGCAGACGAGGGAGCTGGAGAGGAGAGGACTGACCACTTAGACCACTTCATCCCTCCTTCATCTCCTGGAGGAGGAGGAGGGGGAGAGGTGTTACTCTGATGTATAAAGAAAAGAAACGACTGATGGAGAGAAGGACAGAGAGACAGAGAGACGCCTTACCCCAACTCTTCTTCTGTCTGTCTGTCTGTCTGTCTGTCCTGGGTGAATGTAGCTGTCTGTCTGCAGCTTAGAAGGAGCTTCGTTCAGAAGCGTCTCGCCCTCCTCTCTGTCTCACAGGCAGGGTGTAGCTGAGGTTGTGTTGCCCTGAGCAGTGTCTGACAGGAAGCAGGACGGACTCTGACTCTGCTGATTCTCTCAGCGTCACTGAACGTGTAGATTAACGTGAAAACCATAAGGCTGTGTTCAGCTCGTCCCTGTCTCCTGGGAGACGAAGCTCAGGGCAGAAGGAACCCTGACAGGATCAGTGTTTCTCCTCCTTCCCATGATCCACTGCTGTTTACCTGTGCAGGTGCGGGCGCTGGCTGAGCGGAGCTCTTTGTTTGGAGTCTGTGGACTTCAACATGTACATGATTCTGACAAAGCTACTAAATATATTTAAACAGTCACATATAGAAACGTATAGAGATAGAGATCTATATTCTAAAGGTGGTTTTTATTTATTACAGCATGAACTGTTAATGTGAGTGTGTGAGCGCGTGTGTGTGAGTGTGTGTGCTGCACAGACTGTAAGAGTCGAGTCTTAAGGAGCCCCCGCCCCCCCTCCCTCCATGACCTCTGACCTCTGACCTCTGACCTCAGATGAAGCAGAAACACTAAACATGACTGAATCAAACATGGCTCCGTTTACTTCCTTTGTTAAAGGAAGGCAGTGACGTCACTGATGACATCACCTGTGTGCTACTGATGTCAGAGGTCAGACCAGCGGGGGGGGGGGGGGGGTTGGGGGGGGTTCCCTTCAAACCGTATTTTAACGTGTCCGGTACTTTTCACGGCGGTGCTGACGGAGCAGCACTGCAACAACAACAACAACAACAACAACAACAACGACAGCAACAACAACAACAACAACAACGACAGCAACAACAACAACAACAACAGCTGCTGCTGCTGTTTCCCGCCTCTGTTTTGATACGGCGTGCTTTTCATAGGCAGAGACTGAACGATGCTGCGTCGTCACGGCGACCACGGCCTCCAGCACCGAGCATGAGCCGCTTCTTCTTTTTCTTTCTGACGAGTCGATGGACGGGTTTTTCTTCCTCTTGGCGTTTGTCAGTTCGAGCAGTCGGACGCTGAGTCGGCATCGAGCTGTTGCAGTGAAGCTTTGCATGAGTTTGTATTTAACTGTTCTGCACCATCAGTCAGCATCATTCTACAGGTGAATAAATCAGCTGTTTGCTACCTGTGCTGGTCCACGACTGATTACTGCCACACACACACACCATCAGTGATGAAGACCTCAGTGTTCAGTGTGTTTCCTCAGGTAATAAGCAGCATTAACCTGCTCCAACATCAGATATGAAGCTGCAGAATAATCTGTTACAGTTCAGCAGCAGAAACTGAATGAGACATCAAACATCAGCAGTGAAACAGCACATTAACTGTGACACAGGTGTGGACTCTGATCCTCATCATCACCATGGTGTTCCTCATAAAGAGTCACAGTCCGTCACAGTCCAGCAGGGTGATCTGATCCATCCAGTCTCTGTAGAAGACTCAGAGCAGCTCATTCACTCATTAACACAGAGGAAGGAAAGCAGACAGGGAGCAGAACCTGAGCCAGACCAGAGAAGACCAAGTAGAACCAGTGAAGGGAATGAGACGGTTTGGAGTCAGGAACCAAACCGGTTCAGACTCAGGAGGAAAAACTCCTGAGTCTGAACCGCAGCTTCATGGTTTCCTGCAGAGAAGCAGCTGCATGAGTCCATCACTGATCAATAAGACTGAACTGATGGTGACATCAGCAGTGATGTCATCCTCCTCCTCCTCCAACAGGTGGGGTCGTCTCCATGGAGACGGCTGGTTTGTTTCCTGTCTTCCTGCTGCAGCAGATGGACACCAGCAGGACGGAGCAGATGCAGTACGGACAGAAGACCACTAGATGGCAGAAGAGTCTGAGCACAGAGACAGAGGAGGCAGGAGCAGGAGGAGGAGGAGGAGGAGGAGAGACCAGAGTCCAGGTCTCCATCTGGATCCTGGTCCAGCTCAGACTCAGACTGTTTCTGTTGTTGTGAATGTTAAGAGGCGTCACTGAGCCTCCTCTGCTCAGTTTACAGCTCAATATAACTATAACTGAGCTGCTGATTCTGTCTGAGCTTCATATCAGACAGTTGCAGGTCATCCAGGTCTTAATGTCCTTCAAGCTTCAACTTTAACTCACTGATTGGTTTCATCAGCTTCTTTAACAAATATACTATCATATATAATAATAGATAATAGAGCATCATCTGCATAACAATGAACGTTTCCTAAAGGAAGCAAATACAAGGTGAATCTGATCCAAGACCAGAACCTTGAGGAACTCTGTGTCTAAGGACTGTCAGGACTTTTATTTGTAATGAGTATTTGTACTCTGTGGTGTCAGTACTTTTACTGAAGCAGATCTGAGTACTGAAGGTGCAGTCTGACACCAGTGATCAGTAATTATTGATCATGTGATCAGTTTTTAATCTGTTTCCATGAAGCTGTCAAACGAATTTAAACTGAACTTCGAGGCTGTGTCGTGTCGTCAGAAGGTGGCGCTATAGGCCACGTCACACAGAGCTGGAATTAACAGAGTAGAAGAAGAAGGAGAGGCCAGGAACAGGAAACAGGAAGTTGTTCAGCAATCACCAAAAAAACATAGAAGAAACTGAGAGAAACACTGAGAGAGGATTCAGGACGTTTCAAACCGCCGTGTTCTCAGACGTTATAAAAGACGCCAGATACTGTTTCTTCTTCTTCTGCTTCTTCTTCTTCTTCTTCGTCTTTTGTGAAGAGGAAGTGGAAACAGCTGATCAGTCATGTGAGTGAAGCACACCTTTTTAAAAAACAATGAAAACCACAACAGGTGAGTAAAGAACTTTTCTTTGTCTGTTGCTGTTTATGAAGAGAGAGTGAGACAGAACTGTGATGCAGTGGCAGCCATGTTGGATCTGAGGTGTCAGTTATAAGAACTGAGTCTGCTGAACCTGAGTACTGATCCAGCAGTCCTGTAATAATCCTCCTTCATGAAGGTTTGAATCTTTACAGGAAATAACCAGGTCTCTGTTTCCACTTCCTGTTAAACTGCTGCTGAGTCTCTCTTCATCTCCTGGAGGAAAAGCTGAAACCAAATGAAACCAACAGAGCTGCTGTCACTCAGAGTGGCCTCAGACATCAGATCAGATCAGATGTGGTTGTATTGTGTTAGCGTCTGGGAGCTGGATGGAGACGGAGACGAGCAGGGAAACGTCTCTGTTGTGGACTCAGGACGAGGACGTGGATTCACTGAGGTCAGTGTTGTTCATCCAGTCGTCCTGCTGCAGTGTGTGGTGAGTTTACAGCTGGTTGGACAGTGTCTCCCTCACTCTCTGAAGGACATTTAACATCAGCCGTCCTGAATCTGAGACATCACATGATCAGTCGTCTGGTTTCCTGCTCTGTGATTGGCTGTTAGTTCAGGAAGTGTTTGATCACGTTTGTTTAACTGTGCAGCCTGAGCTCAGACTGTTTCAGAGAGTTTCTGTTACTCAGCCTGCACTCGTTGAGATTAATGAGGTGGACATATTAATAGAAACACCTGTGTTAACTGGTTCTGCCTCTAAAGTCAGGTGTTGATCTGGTCTTTGGTTTGGAGTCCAGTCCACTGAAGTCCTGTTGGTCTGTCCACTGCTGTTCGACCACTAAACTCTCTCCAGACTCTCTGACCTGGTTCTTGTGTAGGTGTAGAGGAGGTTCATAGAGTCTGAGTCTTTTGTGGACCAGTTCTGGTTTTGGAACCAGGTCCTGGATTTGTCTTGGCTGTAAGATCACAAACCGTCATCCAGACGATGAAAACATATTGATGTAAACAGTGGATTTTACAACATGAAATAAACGAGAGACTGTTTTCATTCGGTCACATCAGAGCCCTACCTCCTGTCTATCAGCTGGGTCAGGTCAGTGAGGAAGAATCAGTTCGTCCCTACAGAGTCTCCGATCACTGAGTACAACAACAATAACTTCTCATCCTTTAAAGGTTTAACCTCAGCTGCAGCAGCTCCTGTCCTCACATTTCTAACCCTCCCTCTGTTGACGGGCAGAGATGATCACACTGAACAGAGTTGTTAGAAAACAAAGGGTCTAAACAGGAAGTGGTCGTAGAAGCCTCGGATCAGTGGAGTGACAGGACCGAAGGGATTAAAACGGATTCTGTCTTTTCAGCAGATCAACACGATCCACCTGGTTTTTATTCAGCACAGCAAGAAAAGTCTCACAATGTACAGAAGATTAAATACAACACTGCTGACATGCTGATCCATCAGTGATAATAATCAACACTACAACACAGAGAGCTGCTCTGAACAATGACTGTTTAGTAGAGGAAGGCCAAGGTGGAGAAAACAGATCCAGATTCATATGAATCCAGCTCAGTGTGAACACAGTCTCAGTGGAAACATCAGGAAGCTTCAATGAAGAGCTGCAACAAGCTGATACACAACATATATATACATGATAGTGACAGACAGGAGATCTAATACATCCAATAATCCATCCACTGTATCTAATCCATACGAGGGCTGATAGATCAGTCTGTGTCCTAGAAGGTAGAAGGTAGAAGGAGGAGAGTTCAACACCTCATCACCTGGACGTTCAGTTCAGCTCTCTGACTGATTCTACACAGAGTTTGAAGTTTTCTAGTTTTTTCAGTTTCAGGTCGTTGAAGTTTAAACGTCAGCTCTGTCTGAGAAAACGGACGATCGTCCTCTGAACATGGATCTGAGCTTGTCCATCAACTGGTCAGTCACCCTCGTCGTACATCAGGAGACACTAAACATGGTAAGGTACAACAGTACTACAACCAGAGGGAAGAGAGGGAAGGAGCAGCTGGAGGTGGTGATGACCACAAAACACAGTAATCACATCAATAAATGAAGTTTATATACTGATGACTGATCAATACTGAGTCTGCAGACTGTGTCAGTGTCAGTAGAAAGAAGTTGACAAAGCGTCCTCCTGTCTTCATCCATCAGCTCAATCATCAAAGACTGATCAAACTGATGAATCAGTTCATCTTAGAAGAAGGATCAGAGACTGGTTCATATTTGACCTGAGTTCACTCTGTAGAGGAGACAAAAGACAGTGAGACAGAGACAAACATTACTGTGTGTCATTGTGTTTTCCCTGTTAAAGACACTGTGGATAATTCATTGTTAAAAAGTTCGTGAAAAAAAAAAGTGTAAAAAGTGTTTCGTGAGAAGGACATATGGGCGTATGAGAGCTTTATACCATACGGTTAAATTTACCGACCAGTTCACTCAAACTCAAACCTTTATTCTCTGTTTCTTAAAGACAAATCATTTGACTTCACTAAAACTTATTAAAGGAGTCTCTGACCTCTGACCTGTATCTACAGCACTGACCTTTGACCTGTAGCTCCACTTGTTTCTTCATCAGGATGATTCTGTCCCTGCTGATGGTGCAGGTGTAGTGTGTTTTCATCCAGGTCACCTGTGGTTTTGAAGGGCAGCTGGACAGACTCCACCCCTGAATCCACCTCCACCTTTGAGACTGAGAGGACAACAAAGCACATCCATCAGCTGTACAGACAGCAGCAGCAGAACTCAGCACATTTTCTTTGACTGTATGAAGTGAAATATTTGCAGTGAAAACATGTTGATTGTTCAGTCTGAAATATCTCCCATTGCTCCATTGAACAGAGACAGTGTTGTCTTTGTGTCTGTACAATCAACAGCACAACTCACTGTTTATTCAACAACTGAGTTTGATTGTCAAATGGACAAAACCAAACCTTTATTCTCTGTCTCTGAAAGACAGTTAGAGTCAAATCATTTGACTTCACTAAAACTTATTAACGGAGTCTCTGACCTCTGACATCTGACCTGTCTCTACAGCACTGACCTCTGACCTGTAGCTTCACTTGTTTCTTCATCAAAATGTGTCCGTCCCTGCTGACGGTGCAGGTGTAGGTGTCTGTTTCTGTGGGGTGTTTCAGGGTCAGACTGAGGTCTCCAGTTTCTCAGCAGGTCTTTCTTCATCTCTGTTCGGTCTCTGTAAACCTGGTCCTGTTCTCCAGGTCGTTCAGAGCCGTTCTCATACACATGGACCTTCTTGTTGTCTCTGTCCCATCCACTCCACTCTGATGTTTCCATCTAGGTGATCTGTGGTTTTGAAGGGCAGCTGGACAGACTCCACCCCTGAATCCACCTCCACCTTTCGAACTGAGAGGACAACAAAGCACATCATCAGCTGTACAGACAGCAGCAGCAGTTTGTCCTCACTCTGACCTGTATCTACAGCACTGACCTTTGACCTGTAGCTTCACTTGTTTCTTCATCAGGATGTTTCTGTCCCTGCTGATGGTGCAGGTGTAGATGTTGTTGTCTGTTTCTGTGGGGTGTTTCAGGGTCAGACTGAGGTCTCCAGTTCTCAGCAGGTCTTCATTCATCTCTGTTCGGTCTCTGTAAACCTGGTCCTGTTCTTCAGGTTGGTCAGAGCCGTTCTGATAAACATGGACCTTCCTGGTTGTCTCTGTCCATCCACTCCACTCTGATGTTTCCATCCAGGTGATCTGTGGTTTTGAAGGGCAGCTGGACAGACTCCACCCCTGAATCCATGTCCAACTCCACCTTTTGGACTGGGAAGACTACAAAGCACATCATCAGCTGTACAGACAGCAGCAGCAGCACTCAGCACATTTTCTTTGACTGTATGAAGTGAAATATTTGTGACTTCACTAAAATGTATTTAAGGTATCTCTTCCTGAAAGTTCACTGACCTCTGACCTGTATCTACAGCACTGACCTTTGACCTTTAACTCCACTTGTTTCTTCATCAAGATGTGTCCGTCCCTGCTGTAGACAGTGCAGGTGTAGGTGTCTCTGTCTCTGGCTTTGGGGTGTTTCAGGGTCAGACTGAGGTCTCCAGGTTTCAGCAGGTCTTTCTTCATCTCTGTTCGGTCTCTGTAAACCTGGTCCTGTTCTTCAGGTCGGTCAGAGCCGTTCTCATACACATGGACCTTTTTGTTGTCACTGTTCTTCCACTCCACTCTGACGTCTTTAGCCAGTCCAGGTCTGGTTTTGAAGGGCAGCTGGACAGACTCCACCCCTTTCTCCACCTCCACCTGTTGGACTGAGAGGACAACAAATGTTCAGATGTTTATATCTTACTGTCATATAACTTCATCCAGGATATTACTGAACAAATTTCATGATCTAAACTAGAATCACCACTTCAGGATTGTACGCCTCGGCCTCCTCTGGAGAACACGGTGAGAACATAGCGTTCTCCTGAATTGGGCTCTACACCTTGTTTGATGCTTCCAAAACACCCCTGTCCTGCCAGCTGGGCACAAGTGCCTTGTTTTCCTGTCAGCTTTCAACACCTGACTCATGGCTCTCTCCTGATCAGTCAGTCATTGGATCATCTTGTGTCATGATCTCCACCTGGTAGGTGTCCCTGTTGTGAGCTGGTGCTTTGGCAGGTCATTTAAATATTCATATTTACCTCAAGCAAGGTGATGCCTGGGTTCAAAGTAGTGGAACCTTCTCCAATCATTACGTTGGACTGTTTTCAGGATGCTGGTCTCTTTGTCAGTTGTCAGGACCTCCGGCCTCTCCTGCCTTGTGCAGTTATTTCTCTGGTGTGGTTCAACAGGAAATATGATGTTTGCAAACAGTGGTTCTCCTTCGAGAATCACCAGCTTAAGGTGGTGGAGGGGTTTGTGTGGAAGCTGTGTTGTTGAAGGCAATAGCCCCTCGTGGGGTCTCCTAAGACAAACTGGTCCCAAGGGAGGGGCCAGACAAAGAACAATACACCAACCTCAGTGGTACCACAAGGACTGAGCTGGAGTATCCAGACCTGGGATGGGCATTGGTGTTAGGTGCTTTGCAAGCCAGGTGGCAGCAAACAGTCCCCCTCCACGCGGGGCCTCTATAGTTCTACTGGAGGACTTCATCATTCATGATGGCAGTGATGGAGAATCCTTCAGGGACATGATTGGGAGGCTCGACCTGTCTGATCTGAACGATGCTTTGTTATTGGACTTCTGTTCTAGCCATGGACTGGCCAAAACAAATACCAGTTTTGAGTATAAGGTGGTTTCTAAGTGTACCTGGTACCAGAACACCTGAGGCCAAAGATTGATCATTGACTCTCTGGTCGTATCATCAGATCTGCAGCTGTATATCGTAAACACTTGGGTGAATAGAGGGTCAGGGCTGTCAACTGATCACCTCCTAATGTTGAGTTGGATCAGGTGGCAGGGAAGGTTGCCAGACAGACCTGACGAACCCAAACGTACAGTGAGGTTGAACAAGAAGTCACGAATCAAATCATTTTACTTGACTAAAACCCATTAAAGGTGTCTCTGTCTGAAAGTCCACATTAATAATACAATGATTTTATTGTTATTATATGAATCAGATAGACAGCACTGACCTCTGACCTGTATCTACAGCACTGACCTTTGACCTGTAGCTTCACTTGGTTCTCCATCAGGATGTTTCCCTCCCTGCTGACAGTGCAGGTGTAGGTGTTGTTGTCCCAGTCTGTGGGGTATTTCAGGGTCAGACTGAGGTCTCCAGGTTTCAGCAGGTCTTTCTTCATCTCTGTTCGGTCTCTGTAAACCTGGTCCTGTTCTTCAGGTCGGTCAGAGCCGTTCTGATACACATGGACCGTCCTGTTGTCTCTGTCCATCCACTCCACTCTGATGTTTCCATCCAGGTGATCTGTGGTTATGAAGGGCAGCTGGACAGACTCCACCCCTGAATCCACCTCCACCTCCACCTTAGGGACTGAGAGGACAACAAAGCACATCATCAGCTGTACAGACAGCAGCAGCAGCACTCAGCACATTTTCTTTGACTGTATGAAGTGAAATATTTGCAGTGAAAACATGTTTGATTGGTTCAGTCTGAAATATCTCCCATTGCTCCATTGAACAGAGACAGTGTTGTCTTTGGTGTCTGTACAATCAACAGCACAACTCACTGTTTATTCAACAACTTAGTTTGATTGTAAAATGTCAAACCTTTATTCTCTGTCTCTGAAAGACAGAGTCAAATCATTTGACTTCAGTAAAACTTATTAACAGAGTCTCTGACCTCTGACATCTGACCTGTATCTACAGCACTGACCTTTGACCTTTAGCTCCACTTGTTTCTTCATCAAAATGTGTCCGTCCCTGCTGTAGACGGTGCAGGTGTAGGTGTCTGTTTCTGTGGGGTGTTTCAGGGTCAGACTGAGGTCTCCAGTTTTCAGCAGGTCTTTCTTCATCTCTGTTCGGTCTCTGTAAACCTGGTCCTGTTCTTCAGGTCGGTCAGAGCTGTTCTCATACACATGGACCTTCTTGTTGTCTCTGTCCCTCCACTCCACTCTGATGTTTCCATCCAGGTGATCTGTGGTTTTGAAGGGCAGCTGGACAGACTCCACCCCTGAATCCACCTCCACCTTTCGAACTGAGAGGACAACAAAGCACATCATCAGCTGTACAGACAGCAGCAGCAGTTTGTCCTCACTCTGACCTGTATCTACAGCACTGACCTTTGACCTGGAGCTTCACTTCTTTCTTCATCAGGATGTTTCCCTCCCTGCTGATGGTGCAGGTGTAGATGTTGTTGTCTGTTTCTGTGGGGTGTTTCAGGGTCAGACTGAGGTCTCCAGTTCTCAGCAGGTCTTTCTTCATCTCTGTTCGGTCTCTGTAAACCTGGTCCTGTTTTCCAGGTCGGTCAGAGCCGTTCTCATACACATGGACCTTCCTGTTGTCTCTGTCCCTCCACTCCACTCTGATGTTTCCATCCAGGTGAACTGTGGTTTTGAAGGGCAGCTGGACAGACTCCACCCCTGAATCCACATCCAACTCCACCTTTTGGACTGGGAAGACTACAAAGCACATCATCAGCTGTACAGACAGCAGCAGCAGCACTCAGCACATTTTCTTTGACTGTATGAAGTGAAATATTTGTGACTTCACTAAAATGTATTTAAGGTATCTCTTCCTGAAAGTTCACTGACCTCTGACCTGTATCTACAGCACTGACCTTTGACCTTTAACTCCACTTGTTTCTTCATCAAGATGTGTCCGTCCCTGCTGTAGACAGTGCAGGTGTAGGTGTCTCTGTCTCTGGCTTTGGGGTGTTTCAGGGTCAGACTGAGGTCTCCAGGTCTCAGCAGGTCTTTCTTCATCTCTGTTCGGTCTCTGTAAACCTGGTCCTGTTCTTCAGGTCGGTCAGAGCCATTCTCATACACATGGACCTTTTTGTTGTCACTGTTCTTCCACTCCACTCTGACGTCTTTAGCCAGTCCAGGTCTGGTTTTGAAGGGCAGCTGGACAGACTCCACCCCTTTCTCCACCTCCACCTGTTGGACTGAGAGGACCACAAATGTTCAGATGTTTCTATCTTACTGTCATGTTGTCAGGTGGTTTCTAAGTGTACCTGGTACCAGAACACCTGAGGCCAAAGATTGATCATTGACTTTCTGGTCGTATCATCAGATCTGCAGCTGCATATCATAAACACTTGGGTGAATAGAGGGTCAGGGCTGTCAACTGATCACCTCCTAATGGTGAGTTGGATCAGGTGTCAGGGAAGGTTGCCAGACAGACCTGACGAACCCAACCGCACAGTGAGGTTGAACTGGGAAGGACTGGCCGAGGCCTCTGTACATAAAGTCTTCAACTCCCAACCCCAGAAGAGTTTCCCATGCATCCCTGAGGGAGGTTGGGGACGTGGAGTCAGAGTGGGCCATGTACAAAACCTCCATTGCAGACGTGGTGGGTAGGAGTTGTGGTCGGTGCCTGTTGAGGCACCAAGCTAAGAACCCATTCATGGACACTGGTGGGGAGGGAAGCATTCAAACAAAGGATGGAGGCCTTTGGGCTTGGCTGGCCTACGGGTCTCCTGAAGCAGAGGACAGGTACCAGGAGGCCACAAGGACTGAAGCTTTCAACAACTTAGTTTGATTGTCAAATGGACAAAATCAAACCTTTATTCTCTGTCTCTGAAAGACAATTAGAGTCAAATCATTTGACTTCACTAAAACTTATTAAAGGAGTCTCTGCCTCAAAGTTCACATTAATAATACAATTATTTTATTGTTATTATCTGAATCACATAGACAGCACTGACCTCTGACCCAGAGCAGCACCTCTTTCTTCATCAGGATGTTTCCCTCCTTGGTGTAGACGGTGCAGGTGTAGGTGTCTGTTTCTGTGGGGTGTTTCAAGGTCAGACTGAGGTCTCCAGGTTTCAGCAGGTCTTTCTTCATCTCTGTTCGGTCTCTGTAAACCTGGTCCTGTTCTTCAGGTCGGTCAGAGCTGTTCTCATACACATGGACCTTCTTGTTGTCTCTGTCCATCCACTCCACTCTGATGTTTCCATCCAGGTGAACTGTGGTTTTGAAGGGCAGCTGGACAGACTCCACCCCTGAATCCACCTCCACCTTTCGAACTGAGAGGACAACAAAGCACATCATCAGCTGTACAGACAGCAGCAGCAGTTTGTCATCACTCTGACCTGTATCTACAGCACTGACCTTTGACCTGTAGCTTCACTTGTTTCTTCATCAGGATGTTTCCCTCCCTGCTGACAGTGCAGGTGTAGATGTTGTTGTCTGTTTCTGTGGGTTTTTTCAGGGTCAGACTGAGGTCTCCAGGTCTCAGCAGGTCTTTCTTCATCTCTGTTCGGTCTCTGTAAACCTGGTCCTGTTCTTCAGGTCGGTCAGAGCCGTTCTCATACACATGGACCTTCCTGTTGTCTCTGTCCGTCCACTCCACTCTGATGTTTCCATCCAGGTGAACTGTGGTTTTGAAGGGCAGCTGGACAGACTCCACCCCTGTATCCATGTCCAACTCCACCTTTTGGACTGGGAAGACTACAAAGCACATCATCAGCTGTACAGACAGCAGCAGCAGCACTCAGCACATTTTCTTTGACTGTATGAAGTGAAATATTTGTGACTTCACTAAAGGTTATTCAAGGTATGCCTTCCTGAAAGTTCACTGACCTTTGACCTGTAGCTTGACTTTTTTCTCCATCAGGATGTTTCCGTCCCTGCTGTTGACAGTGCAGGTGTATCTTCCTATGTCTCTGGCTTTGGGGAGTTTCAGGGTCAGACTGAGGTCTCCAGTTTTCAGCAGGTCTTTCTTCATCTCTGTTCGGTCTCTGTAAACCTGGTCCTGTTCTTCAGGTCGGTCAGAGCTGTTCTCATACACATGGACCTTCCTGTTGTCTCTGTCCGTCCACTCCACTCTGATGTTTCCATCTAGGTGAACTGTGGTTTTGAAGGGCAGCTGGACAGACTCCACCCCTGAATCCACCTCCACCTTAGGGACTGAGAGGACAACAAAGCACATCATCAGCTGTACAGACAGCAGCAGCAGCACTCAGCACATTTTCTTTGACTGTATGAAGTGAAATATTTGCAGTGAAAACATGTTTGATTGGTTCAGTCTGAAATATCTCCTGTTAATGCCGGGTGGTATGACCAGAAAGTTGGATCAAAGTAGTGTGTAGGATTCTGGAAGTTTCATGAAAATTCACCAGCAAAAACTCAGTCGTGGGAGCAGGTCAGTGAGGCTTTGGAGAAGGACTTTGGTCTCAAGGAAGTTCTGGCACACCTTTGAAACAGTAGGGTTTGTCTCAGTCTGTGTTCAGCTGGGGAGAGGAATAGTTCTCACCCAGAGTAGGGATATTGTCGAGCAATGGAAAGAGCACTTCAAGGAGCTTGTTAACCCAGTGATCCTCTGTGAGGAGGACAGTGTCTGAAGACTTGGGAGAAGCCTCAACCAGCCCTAGCAGAGGTCACTGACGTAGTCAAGAAGCTCCTCGTCAGCACTCTGCCTGGTGTGGATGAGATTTACCAGAAGGCAAAGCTTTCCATTTACCAACCGTCTATGTTCCAAACCCTCACCTGTGGTCATGAGCTTTGGGCTGCGGTTGTTCATTGTTGTGTTATGAAGTTCTAACTGTTCGTAAAAAAAAACATGCTCAGTAAATATGGATCCTCTCTCAGTACACTATGCACAGCTCCCGTAGCACTTCTAGTGGTGGACAGTATTATGTAATTTGCTGCCGACTGAAATGGTGCAGCTGTTATTTCAGCTATGCTACAGTATGTGGGTATATGAAGAGGTCATACCATACAGGAGATTGAAACACTATACCACCCAGCTCTACCTGTCCAATCATTTGACTTCACTAAAACCTATTACAGGAGTCTCTGATCTCTGACCTCTGACTTGTATCTACAGCACTGACCTTTGACCTGTAGCTTCACTTGTTTCTTCATCAGGATGTTTCCATTCCTGTTGTAGATGGTGCAGGTGTAGATGTTGTTGTCTCCCACTCTGGGTTGTGTCAGGGTCAGACTGAGGTCTCCAGTTCTCAGCAGGTCTTCATTCATCTCTGTTCGGTCTCTGTAAACCTGGTCCTGTTCTTCAGGTCGGTCAGAGCCGTTCTCATACACATGGACCTTCTTGTTGTCACTGTCCATCCACTCCACTCTGATGTTTCCATCCAGGTGATCTGGGGTTTTGAAGGGCAGCTGGACAGACTCCACCCCTGAATCCACCTCCACCTTTCGAACTGAGAGGACAACAAAGCACATCATCAGCTGTACAGACAGCAGCAGCAGCACTCAGCACATTTTCTTTGACTGTATGAAGTGAAATATTTGCAGTGAAAACATGTTTGATTGGTTCAGTCTGAAATATCTCCCATTGCTCCATTGAACAGAGACAGTGTTGTCTTTGGTGTCTGTACAATCAACAGCACAAC
This sequence comes from Lates calcarifer, assembly GCF_001640805.2. Taxonomy (NCBI): domain Eukaryota; kingdom Metazoa; phylum Chordata; class Actinopteri; family Centropomidae; genus Lates; species Lates calcarifer. Next base: position 31,606 of record NW_026116182.1, read on the forward strand.
TCACTGTTTATTCAGCAACTTAGTTTGATTGTCAAATGGACAAAATCAAACCTTTATTCTCTGTCTGTCCGCTACAACTCCCCCCTAAACCCAATAAAAGCTCTGAAATTCTTAACTATTTTAAATAATATCCCTTATGATTTATAATATTTAACACATAGCCACACCTGCTTGTACCTGTGCACGACACCTGTATCTACAGTACTGACCTCTGACCTGTATCTCCATTTTTTTCTTCATCAGGAGTTTTCCCTCCTTGCTGTAGACTCTGCAGGTGTAGTTGTCTCCATCTGTGGGGTGTTTCAGAGTCAGACTGAGGTCTTCAGTTCTCAGCAGGTCTTTCTTCATCTCTGTTCGGTCTCTGTAAACCTGGTCCTGTTCTTCAGGTCGGTCAGAGCCGTTCGCATACACATGGACTGTATCATTGTAACGGTTCCTCCACTCCACTCTGACGTCTTTAGGCAGGTTCCTTGTGGTTTTGCAGAGCAGCTGGACAGACTCCACCCCCTCCTCCACCTCCACCTGTTGGACTGAGAGGACAACAAAGCACATCACCAGCAGCAGCACTCAGCACCTCTGACCTGGTCTGATTAAGAGAGACAGCTTTCACTTTGGATGGAGCAGCTCTCATCTCTAGAAATCTGTTTATTAGTCGACCAAAACCATGACAGCCCAGCTTTAGCTGTACTAACCTCAGTTATGATGTGGTGCTATATAAGTGAAATTAACAATCACAGACACAAACCTTCTCTGTTCTTCATCCTTTTATACATGATGACAGCGGTAACCACAGGAAGAGGAAACAGGAGAACCACAGGAACCAGAGGAACCAGGACACCTGCGTGGACCTTCTGTCTGACTAGATACGGTTCTGTAGTCGACACAACAACAACATGACATTAAAAACTTCAGATAAATCCACTGAAGTCCACCTCTGCTCTGACCTGAGTCCACTGCTCCGACCTCTGCGAGGTGTAACAGCTGACATCACTCTTCTGTCTCAGCAGGTGATCTTCTCGATCGTCTCTTACCTTGCTGTGAACTGACGCCATGACCGGTGACGTTGGAGAAGAACTGTGACACCGTCGTCATCATGTCTCTCATCAGAGAGTAGAAGTAAGAAGCTGCATGAGAAAACCACATTATCCAACAATGTTAGAGCTACATGATTGTTTTGGTCATAGTGAACTAGCCTCCATGTCAGTGTGGTGTTGTCAGACTGAAGAACTGTTACACCTGGATGCCAACACTGAGACGTTCATTAACTGGGTTAGTTTCAATAGTAAAGAGTGAAGACAGGTATATTGATTGTAGAGGATGTAGGAACAACTGATGATAATGGACTACAAACATTTCTTTTGACAGGAATGATTGAGTTATTGATGGAGTCATGAGGTTTGAAGCTACTGACTTTACAAAGGATGGAACAATCATGTGAGGGGTGTAAAAAGGTTTTGGTGGTGATGATGTCTCAGTCGTCTTTTTTATTTACCTTATTTATTTCTGCAGGGACTGGGGGTGTTTACATTTTCAGGGTTTATACTCTACATCTGGAGACTTCCCATCACTGTACAAACTGTAGCTGCTCACACACACATACACACTCCGTACCTTTTCTTTCCTTCATCCCTTTATACATTTTATACATGAGGACACCGATGACAGCTGCAGCCAGGACATTCAGGACAACCAGGACAACCAGGACAGCTGCGAGGACCTTGGGCCAGGCTGGAGGTTCAGCAGTTGACAAGATAACATTCAGTTGTACTTGAGTCCGGCTCAGATCTTGTCCAGACCTCCGGACGGTGCAGGTGTAGTTGCCACTGTCACTGATGGAGGGTTTCCTCAGAGTGAGGCTGAGGTCTCCAGTCTGCAGAGCGTCCGTCCTCATCGACGTTCGGTTGGTGTAAAGATGGTTCTGGTCTCCGAGGACGTCTCCACTCTGCTGACGAGCATGAACAATCGGGTCTCTGAAGTCTTCTCGGCTCCACACCGCTGTGGACTTCTCAGAGACAGAGGCGTTGACCTGACAGGGCAGCAGGACTGACTCCGCCCCCTCATACACCTCTATACCCAAGGCATGCTGGGAAACTGTGAGGACACAAACAAATCACGTTTATTTCTACAGCAAGTCAGACACAGGTGGGGGTGGTGCTGTAGGTGGTGCTGTAGGGCGGAGGTTAGTTCCTGATGATGTGTCAGAAATTCCTCTGTTTGCTCCAAACGAGCTGAACATGGATTTAAATGAAGCAGTTAGACAGGGCCCTCCTACTCTATGTTTCCTCTGAGGTTTGTAAAGAGCAGTCAGACTGTTACAGTACGTCTGATGTGATGATGAGCTGCTGCTGATCTAATCGCTGTATCGAGTGTAATGAGAGGCAGCATCTGTCAGGGTGGAAGGATAATGGGTCTGATGGGGACCGACAGACAGACGTCAGGATGCAGTGGATTTATCCAGAACAAGTGATGATCTGATGCTTCTGCCCAAACACACAGAGTCTAAATTCAGCAGTTTTTTGAACAGAGTTTGGTGGAGCTGATCACAAACACCACTTTCATCTTCATCCTCTGATAAAGTCCTGTTCAATCCACGTCTCACTGATCTGACTGTGGACGATTAAACCTTCACAAACCTCTGACTGGTTTCCTCCCACAGGAACTCTGTAAAGACCCCGCCACAATAAGAGCCTCAGTCCTGCAGGTTGTAATGTTCAGTTTGACTGTATTTACCTGTCCTGATGCTGTGAATGTGATTGTGTCAGAGATTCCTCTGTTTGCTCCAAACGAGCTGAACATAGATTTAAATGAACTGATGAACAGATTCTTATGTATCACTTCAATTCAGTTTCCTTCAGAAAGTGTGAGTCAGATGTGAATATCAGACGTGTTATTCACCATTAACTGGTTGTTAATGTACTAACATGTATATTAGCTCTTTATTAGTCATTATAAAGCTCTTATTAATGCCTCAGCCTGATCATATTCTGCAGTTTCCCTCAGTCACCTTCTGCTGACTGACAGTAATGAAGCTGTTGTACATGACTTATGATCTTAATCTGCTTTGCTCAGTGTGGACTTTATAACAACCACAGTCTTTATTAACACTTGATGAAAATGATCAGAGTCTGAGTCTGAAGGAAGTCTCCGTGACTCATGTTTCCTGTTCTACCGTCAGGTCATTAGTCTAACACAGGTTCTCTATCTAACAGCCAGTACACATGCTAATGATGCTAAAGAGTTAGCGACCTTTCAACCAAACCCACCTGTAGTTCAGACTCTGAAGAAAAAGTCCTGTCACTGTTCTGACAGGGTGTGGTAGGAGACATTTAAGTTTCACTTTCACTGAAAGAGGGGGGGGATTATTGGTCCTGATGAAACTCTGAGTCTTTGTGTTTTACAGGAGGAAGGTTTAGACTCTGAACGCAACATCCAGCCGCTGTCCATGGTGCTGAACTGACTCTGACTATTACTGTTTGAGAGAGAGACAGACAGACAGACAAACAGGCCGAGGGACAGACAGTCAGACAGAGAGACAGACAGACAGACGTGACTGACTCTGACCAGCAGGGAGTTTAGAAATTGATGCGACGATTCCGCCCGAATCATCCGGTCACGGCGACGCGACCACGGTCAGTAAAACCAGTCGTTTTGTGAATGGAGTTTGGTGGAAGGTTTTCTTACCGTGCAGGAAGATCACGAACACCAGCAACATCTTCATCCCGTTAAATCCCGTTCGATCCGTTCGTCTGTGATGTGACCGCAGCTGAATGAATCAGACTGACTGTGTCCTCAGCTCAGACTCAGACTGACGCAGAGGAAACTTTAGTTTCACTTTCAGTTTCAACAAGAGCTGCGTCATGGTGAAATCAGTGTGTGTGTGTGTGTGTGTGTGTGTGTGTGTGTGTGTGTTCACACCTTTTCATTCTCTCTAAATGAAAAGGTGTGAACAGTTTCTGTTCCGTCCTCAGAGGATTCTCAGACACATCCTAACTCAGACGGTTCAGACAAACCTGAGCTGCTTCCTGTAGGAGGCGGTCGTCGGTCTGGACCAGCAGGTGGAGGTTTCCCTCCACAGACCGACCTCTGAACGTCTCATTCAGACACAGACCGACTGAGCCTCGGTTCAGTCTCTGTTTCAGACTCGTTCCTTTGTCCGAAGAAACAAACAGAAACACATGAGAACAGTTGGATTAAATCCTGAGAAAGCAGCTGACCACAGACCGGACGGAAACACGACGCCATGACGTCAGTCGACCTTCTTCATCGACCAAGCACAGTCCAGACATTTACCTGCTCCTGTTACCTGAACAGAAACATGGAGAAACACCTTCATCAGCAGCTGCTCCAATAAACACAGAGATGGGATCAATCATTTCTATTGATCCTGATGCCAGAGACTGTCTAATGATTCAGGTCTTTATCAAGACTTAGATACCAAACCTTTAAACAAGCAACAAGGAACCGAAGGAGAAACAAAGTGAGGACATGATCACTTCAAGAACTGAACTCAGAGTCTTCAGTGTGAAGCAGCTACAGACCTGCTGTTACACTAATACTGAGGAGATCTTTCTGATGTCACAGGGCATGGCAGGACATGGACTAGGAACTCTGAGGGGGTCCTGCGGGGTCTGGAACTAGGACATTGACAGTGGATCCTTTGGGTCCTGAGGGTTTCAGGACAGAGGGCCTCCATGGATCTGTCTTGTTCTGGATCATCCAACAGATCCTGGATCAGATTGGGTTTTGGGGAGTTTGGAGGCCTTGGCTTCTGTGGTGTGTTGGGAGCATTGTCCTGCTGGGGGAGGCCCCTGTTACCATGGGAGGGGGGACAGAGCCTGTCACCTTCAGTCAAACTGAGGCTACTCTGAAGCAGCTTTGTGTCCTGTACAGTTCAAATCAAAGACTGTCAGAACGCTGCAGAGGTCAGCAGGTTACTTCATACTGTCATAGAAACAGGAAGTGATGTCACTGACCTCTGACCCTCAGTCTGCTCTGAGGAGAGTCAACACCTTCATCAATGTAACCAGTAGAGACCTTCATCAGATTCATCAAGTATAGTTGAGTATCATCTGCATAACAATGGAAGTTGGAATGGAATCATTTATTATTCCCTGGCGGGAAATCATTACATTGTTTTTACATTTATGGAGAGTTTCCTGATAATGTTTCTTAAAGGAAGCAAATACAAGGTGAATAGACCTGGTCCAAGACCAGAACCCTGAGGACACTGTTTTGTGAAGGATCTTATAGAGGAAGTGAAGGTTAGATATGGGTCTATGTTTGGCTGATACACCTGGATTCTCTGGATTCCATCAGATCTCCAGCTGCTTCTAAAGGTTCCAGGTTTCCTGGTCCAAGGCTTCAGTAAGTGAAGGGCTGAATACAAAGTGGTGAGGATGTAAAATGATCAGGTGTCAAACTTGGTTGATTCTTTATTCAGACAGAACAGCAGAAAGACACAGAGAGACACGATGCTGGCTGATCTCTGTCAGCTGCTCCACACAGGGACAACTACACCAGGATATGAAGGAAGAAGAACAGAGCTGATGAGTTAGTATCAACATTAAATCAGCTGTTAGAGAGTGAAGCTGTTTTCTAACGTCTGACAGACCCTGATGAACCTGATCATTTCATCCTTTAACTGTGAAGCCTGATCAAACACAGTCTCTGCAGCTCACAGCTCATGCTCAGTGGTGACATCAGCAGTGATGTCATCATACTCTTCATCCTCTCCTCCTCCTCCAACAGGTGGGGTCGTCTCCATGGAGATGGCTGGTTTGTTTCCTGTCTTCCTGCTGCAGCAGATGGACACCAGCAGGACGGAGCAGATGCAGTACGGACAGAAGACCACTAGATGGCAGAAGAGTCTGAGCACAGAGACAGAGGAGGCAGGAGGAGGAGGAGGAGGAGGAGGAGGAGGAGGAGGAGGAGGAGGAGGAGCTGCAGGAGAGATGAGTAGAACCTGGTTCAGTGCAGTGATCAGTTTATTATCAGGTCAGCAGGTTAGTTCATATCTTTAAACTGTCATAGAATCAGGAAGTGATGTTACTGACCTCTGACCCTCAGTCTGCTCTGAGGAGACAATCCATGCAGATCAGGTAAACACCAGTAGAGACCTTCATCAGACTGTTGGACTTTACTGAGGATAAATTCTCCATCAGGTCCAGATCCAAGGAGGACATCATCCTTGTAGAAAAAAGCATCGAGTCGGTTGTTGTCTTTGTCTCTACAGCGCAGAGTGACATCACTTCCTGTCATCACAGGAAGTGCAGGGATCTCCAGAATAACTCGACCATCTGAACCACAGAGACACAGACAGAGTTTCACCAACAGACCTGAGTCAGACGAAGACACAGGTATACAATTTTTACTCAGAAATGATGAAATGATCAGTCCATCTCAGAGAGACGGACTCTTCTATAAAGAACTGGAGACGGTTTGGACTAATATTCAGAGAAACTGGAGGACAGACAGTCAGTCAGACAGACAGACAGTCAGTCAGAGTAAATGTATCTGTATTATTATTGGAGTCAGTGACTGTTTTCTCTTCCATCAGCTCACCTGCAGAAACAGTCAGTCCAGACAGCAGCAGCACAGACACACCTGCAACAGGAGGACAGAGGACACTGAGGGTCAGAGGACACTGAGGGTCAGAGGTCACTGAGGGACAGAGGTCACTGAGGGTCAGAGGACACTGAGGGTCAGAGGACACTGAGGGACAGAGGACACTGAGGGTCAGAGGACACTGAGGGACAGAGGACACTGAGGGACACTGAGGGTCAGAGGTCACTGAGGGTCAGAGGACACTGAGGGTCAGAGGTCACTGAGGGTCAGAGGACACTGAGGGACAGAGGACACTGAGGGACAGAGGTCAGTGAGGGTCAGAGGTCACTGAGGGACAGAGGTCACTGAGGGTCAGAGGACACTGAGGGACAGAAGACACTGAGGGACAGAGGACACTGAGGGACAGAGGTCAGTGAGGGTCAGAGGTCACTGAGGGTCAGAGGAGGGACAGAGGACACTGAGGGTCAGAGGACACTGAGGGTCAGAGGTCACTGAGGGACAGAGGTCACTGAGGGTCAGAGGACACTGAGGGACAGAGGACACTGAGGGACAGAGGTCAGTGAGGGTCAGAGGTCACTGAGGGTCAGAGGAGGGACAGAGGACACTGAGGGTCAGAGGACACTGAGGGTCAGAGGTCACTGAGGGTCAGAGGACACTGAGGGACCAGAGACCAGGATTCTGTCAAATAAAGCTTCATCAGTGAGACGTCCTCGTAGGTTCACGTTGGAGCACAGGAACCATGTGACTGCAACGTTCAGCACCTTTGTTGTAGGTTAAAGTGCAGACGCTCAGAAACAGACAGGAAACAGAGAACAGAGCAGCTGTTAGCACGTCATGGAGCTGTACGATCAGCTCAAAGGTCACATGACCAGTTCTACAAGATCAACTCTAATGGACACAACAGCAACGTAGGAACAAACAACAGGAACCTCCAGGATCGACATGAGTTCATTACATACAACAAGGCTTCACCTCTACACTGGACATTTGACTGTTACTGTTCTGAAGGAAAGGAACAAGGAGAGAACGACACTGATCAGCAGAGATTAGACTCTTAGGAACCCACAGACCTAAAACCAGTCTCTCTCTCTTTATGAGGATTAAACTCTGCACCTCCCTATTTTATCTCATCTTTGAAATAATATGAAATCATTGTCCAATCATTCTGTAACCAAATCATTTTATTCATCCAATTCTTTCAGGTGCAAATCTGGCATTTCAATGTTCAGTGTTAGTAATACTGCCATTAAGTCTCAGTATATCGTGTGGTTTAATGTCTCAGTTGATCACGGTGGAAGGTGAACATGTCGTTTGAGTGTGGGAACTCCAAACGAAATAACTGAGAGTCTGAGAAGGAAAATGATTTTTCACTCTGACACAAAGAAAGGAAGAGGATCGAGTCCTGATTGGCAGCGACTCCTGTTACAACACCTTCAAATGTGACAGGGATCAAAGACAGCAGTCCCTCTGTGCCTGTACTTTTAGCTGTTGTTGCTTCATCCCTGTCTGTTGTCCTTGGGTTTTTTCTTTCTTTCACCACATGTTCTTCAAGTAACTTTTCTTTTGTCCAGACATGCAGGTAATTTCCTTACTTACTTTCTGTAGAAGCCAAGTCAACAACACATTAAGCCAGAAGAACAGAATCTTTAAGTTGTAAAGTGTTTTTGACTCAAAGAGTTATAAAATCATAAAGTTATCCAGCTAAAATTCAGTATAGTCATTATTGAGCTTGTTTTGTTATCAATATCAATTTAATGTCAGACTTTGTGACGGATGGAGGAGATCCTTCCCAGTCCTGGTGCTGCCTGTTGAGGATCATCAGGCTGGATGGCTGGCACCTGGCGAGGTGTGGGTGTGGACATTAGGCCTGATCAGAAGTACTCTGCTCAGGGGGCAGGCAGTCTCTCTCTGCAGTTTGTTCTGCTTGGATCTCCAGCACATCGCGTGGGGATTGTTTGGGGCCTGGTTTTCTTTGTTTAGTGGATTATGTTGGTTTGACTCTAGGTTTTCGCATCCACATACTCATACACACACCCTCAGCCACCTCACTTACAGACACGCATCCATAATACACTACTGATTACTGATTCCTTTTTCTTGAGTTGTTTAATAAATTTCTTTGTTTAAAAGTTATGCCTGGTGTGGTCTCCACCTTTTTGTCTGGTTCCCTGATTATGGAACGTGACAACTTCCAACGGCTGAAAAGCTGAACACTGGTAGAACTGGTGGCTCCAGACTCTGCTGATACAGATCACCGCTCTGGGTTCACACCAGTAAATTCTCCAGCTACGACAGCATCGCTCAAGTAGCTGAAACAGGTCATTACCTGCTCGTGACTGGGTTGATGCTGAAGTAAATTTAATCTGTAAGTTTCATTAATTCCCAGAATTCAGTAGTAATATGATCATACAGTACATAACCTCAACCTTTTCACCTCCAGTGTCTCATGTCACTCTTTTTACCAGCTGTTGGTTAACCTCATTAGTTTGATCATTATAAAATCATTTATATTCAGACCCAGTTGTTGTGGATCCCTTGAATCAGACGTTACGGCTTCAGATATTAAACCAACTGGATTGACTGTATTAATATGCTTATTAGTATTAATATTAAAATCAATATCAAGAGGACTTCTATGGAGGTGGTGCCCTGTTATAATGCAGGAGGTCAGTGTTTGACTCACCGAGGAGCAGAGACACAGACGGAGTCTTCATGTTGTCTGGATGACGACTGAATGTCAGTCTGAGCAGCAGAGCGACGCCTTCAGCTTCACTTCCTGTTCACAACTTTAACACATCACAGCTGTTAGAGTCACTGAGGACACCAGCACCTAAACACACCACTGCTGATGGTGTTAGTGCTGTCCCTGAACGCACCACACTCAGTCTGACTGCAGTCTCTGGTGTTACTGCTGTCCCTGAACGCACCACACTCAGTCTGACTGCAGTCTCTGGTGTTACCAGTGTCCCTGAACGCACCGCGGTCAGTCTGACTGCAGTCTCTGGTGTTACCAGTGTCCCTGAACGCACCGCGGTCAGTCTGACTTCAGTCTCTGGTGTTACCAGTGTCCCTGAAAGCACCGCGGTCAGTGCACACCATACCAGAGTGTTTCTGTTTTCAGCAGAGCTGAAGCTGTGAATGTGGAAGTGAACGCGTGAGAAAATAAGCAGATGAAGAAAAAGCAGAAGCTCCTCAAACACTCAGACTGTTTGTTTTCACACCTTTTAAATTACAGGTCAAACTATAGAACCTCTACCTGGATTCAAAGTAAACCTGTTGCTCCACCTGTTGTTTCCACAGATGATGATCAGCTCAGCTCAGTCTCACTGTTTCCTTTGGTCTCCTCAGTCATCAGTGATGTTGACCTCTTTTTCTGTTTGTTCCTGTTTTCATCTTTTTTCCATTGAAGGTTGTTGTGAATGTTAAGAGGCGTCACTGAGCCTCCTCTGCTCAGTTTACAGCTCAATATACTGAGCTGCTGATTCAGGATGTGGTTAGAGCTGTTTCATCAAGTCAGTTTGATATATGTAGAAACATAAAATACCAGAAGTTATCTCAGGACACATACATACAGAGAGAGGAGGTTCCACAGTAGAGGAAACTCCGGGAACCACCAGTAAACCAGCATTTTGGGAGAACAGGGTTCTAGTGGGATAACAAGGAACTGTAAGGAGGAGGATTTAAACAGGGAGCCAATGTAGAGAGTAATGGTGCTGCAGCATTTTGGATCACCTGCAGAGACTTGTTAGGACAGCCTGATAATAATGAATTAAATAGTCCAGCTTGGAAGTAACAAATACATGGACTAGTTTTTTCTGCATCGTTTTAAGACAGGAAGTTTGTTTTATGTGGGTGTTAAAGGACAAATCCTGATCAAAGATAACTCTGAGATTCCTAACAGTAGAGCTGGAGGCTTGATTAACAACTATAGTTGAGCATCATCTGCATAACGGAGAAAGTTTATGGAGAGTTTCCTTATAATGTTTCTTAAAGGAAGCAAATACAAGGTGAATAGACCTGGTCCAAGACCAGAACCCTGGGGACACTGTTTTGTGAAGGATCTTATAGAGGAAGTGAAGGTTAGATATGGGTCTATGTTTGGCTGATACACCTGGATTCTCTGGATTCCATCAGATCTCCAGCTGCTTCTAAAGGTTCCAGGTTTCCTGGTCCAAGGCTTCAGTAAGTGAAGGGCTGAATACAAAGTGGTGAGGATGTAAAATGATCAGGTGTCAAACTTGGTTGATTCTTTATTCAGACAGAACAGCAGAAAGACACAGAGAGACACGATGCTGGCTGATCTCTGTCAGCTGCTCCACACAGGGACAACTACACCAGGATATGAAGGAACCTGAGTCTGGTTCTGCTCCACAGTCTCTTAGTGCTGCTCATGGTGGATCTGTTGGGTCTCTCTCTTTAACTTTAATAATCTAAAGAGAAGAGAGGCTCTGTGTGAAAAGCGCCTTGACATGACTTTTGTTGATTTTGTTGTGATGAACTGATCATTTCATCCTTTAACTGTGAAGCCTGATCAAACACAGTCTCTGCAGCTCACAGCTCATGCTCAGTGGTGACATCAGCAGTGATGTCATCATACTCTTCATCCTCTCCTCCTCCTCCAACAGGTGGGGTCGTCTCCATGGAGATGGCTGGTTTGTTTCCTGTCTTCCTGCTGCAGCAGATGGACACCAGCAGGACGGAGCAGATGCAGTACGGACAGAAGACCACTAGATGGCAGAAGAGTCTGAGCACAGAGACAGAGGAGGCAGGAGGAGGAGGAGGAGGAGGAGGAGAGGAAGGAGAAGGAGGAGGAGATGAAGGAGGAGGAGGAAGAGATGAAGGAGGAGGAGAGGAAGGAGGAGGAGGAGGAGGAGGAGGAGGAGCTGCAGGAGAGATGAGTAGAACCTGGTTCAGTGCAGTGATCAGTTTATTATCAGGTCAGCAGGTTAGTTCATATCTTTAAACTGTCATAGAATCAGGAAGTGATGTCACTGACCTCTGACCCTCAGTCTGCTCTGAGGAGATGATCCAAACTCATCAGTAGAACACCAGTAGAGACCTTCATGAGACTGTTGGACTTTACTGAGGGTGAGTTCTCCATCAGGTCCAGATCTAAGGAGGACACCATCCCTGAAGAAAAAAGCCTTGAATCTGACGTGAGCTTTGTCTCTACAGCGCAGAGTGACATCACTTCCTGTCATCACAGGAAGTGCAGGGATCTCCAGAATAACTGGAACACCTGAACCACAGAGACACAGACAGAGTTTCACCAACAGACCTGAACCACAGAGACACAGACAGAGTTTCACCAACAGACCTGAACCACAGAGACACAGACAGAGTTTCACCAACAGACCTGAACCACAGAGACACAGACAGAGTTTCACCAACAGACCTGAACCACAGAGACACAGACAGAGTTCAAACTACTGACCTTTTGGAACAGTTACAGTGATGTTCTGGCTCCTGTGTCCAGCTCTGTCTTCACACCAGTAAACTCCAGAGTCTGATGAGGACAGATCTGAGATGATACAGGAGGAACCAGCTGGTCCACAGTCCTCAGTCTGTCCTCCTCTGGTCCTCTTTACTGTCTGTCCATCTTCAACACAACTCAGAGACACAGAGTCTTCAGAGAAGAACTGCTGAAGGTTTGGACTGACATTCAGAGAGACTGGAGGACAGACAGACAGACAGACAGTCAGTCAGTCAGAGTAAATGTATCTGTATCATTATTGGAGTCAGTGACTGTTTTCTCTTCCATCAGCTCACCTGCAGAAACAGTCAGTCCAGACAGCAGCAGCACAGACACACCTGCAACAGGAGGACAGAGGACACTGAGGGTCAGAGGTCAGTGAGGGACAGAGGACACTGAGGGACAGAGGACACTGAGGGTCAGAGGTCACTGAGGGTCAGAGGACACTGAGGGACAGAGGACACTGAGGGTCAGAGGTCACTGAGGGTCAGAGGACACTGAGGGTCAGAGGTCACTGAGGGTCAGAGGACACTGAGGGTCAGAGGACACTGGGGGTCTTTGTTGCGTCTTGTGAGGATGTGTCTCAAGTCACCCAGTAATCAGAAAGTCAAAGGTTTGAACCCCGGCTCCTTCAGTCCGTGTGCAGACGTGTCCTTAGGCAAGATACTGAACTGCCCTGATGTTTCATTGTGTGAATGGGTGAACGTGACCTGTAGTGTAAATTGCTTTGAGTGGTCGACATGAGTAGAAAAGTTCTACATAAACAGAGTCTGTTTTTCTGTTTCATTCATATCATCAGTTTCTCCTTTTGTTTCTGTTTATTTTGAGCAGCTACAAATGAAAACGTTTGACTCGCTGTGTTTAATGAATCCTTGTGGTTGTGGAAAAGATGTTGATATTGAATATTGAAATATTGACCTGCATCAAGCAGAGAAAACAGCTAAGCAGATTACTGAAGCTACACATCATTAAAACCAGCAGAGTGACGAACCATCATCTTCAAGGAAGAAATGTAGTCAGGAAAAATCACTTAAACATTTAAAACGTGTGAAATCAGATGATAAAAAATCAACAGTAGAAGTCACAGTTATGTTTAACAGTGAACATAAGAGCATTTCCACATTAACAGTGTGACGAGAACTGAAGGGACTGGGACTAACCAGCTGTGAAGCCTCAAGAAAACCACTGATTAGTGAGGCTAAAAGGTTCCAGTTTGTCAGGGAGCACAAAGACTGATGATGTGGTCTGATGAGTCCAGACTGACCCTGTCCCTGAGTGATCAGCATCAGGGTAAGAAGAGAAGCAAATGAAGTGATGTACCCATCATGCCTACTGTCCACTGTACAGGTCTGTGGGGGCAGTGTTATGATCTGTAGTTGGTTCAGTTGCTCAGGTCCAGGTTCAGGAACATCGTGTGGCTCAGCTGACCTGAATATACTGAATGAGCAGGTTTTTCCCTCCATGGATTTTTTTCTTCCCTGATGGCAAAGGCATATTCCAAGACGACAATACCAGAGTGTTCATGGAGCATGAGACCAGAGTCCAGACCTTCACCCCACTGAGAGTCTTTGGGATGTTCTGCAGAAGACTTAACGATCTGACTCTCCACCATCAATACAAGAAGAAGCCACGATGAAAACCTGCTGTAATCAAAGCTGAGGTGAAACATTAGTGTGTGTGTGACCTGTGTATTTCTCTGTGTTCAGTCTGCAGCTGATCTGAGATCAGTTTGAACAACTTACCTGTCGCTGCGAAAAAGAGAAGTGACGCCTGAGGCTCATAAAGGAGAAGTGTGGCGACTCTCAAATCCTGAAGCGAACCACACCCTGGATGTTAATACAGTCCAACTCGACCCCCCAACCACCTCGACCCCCTCAACCTCGTCTCCAGCTCACTTTCCTCCCTCTCCATCTTCTCTCTTCAGACCTGCTGTTCTCCTGTTTCACCTGGACCTGATCCCAGTCGTCTCATCACCTGATCCAGACCTTAATCCAGTCCCTTTGTCCTCTGTCAGTGTCAGTTGTTGCTCCTGTTGTGTTCCAGTGTGTCGTCCTGGTCTTCCTGCAGCGTCTTCTCCTCTGCTTCTTATTAAAGTATCTGATCTGAGACCAGTTGTCCTGACCACAGGAGGTGAACGAAGAGACGGATCCTGTGAAGCTTCGTGGTTCCAGCTGCTGTAAACGAGTCCAGACTCTACATACATGTTATAATACAGGTGTGTGTCTAAGTATATATATGTACATGTGTCCACAGTCAGTTTGGTCACAGTAACTGTAACTAATGTGTGTTTCCTCTGTAATGAATGAATGAATGGATGTAGGAGGTCAGTGTTTGACTCACCGAGGAGCAGAGACACAGACGGAGTCTTCATGTTGTCTGGATGACGACTGAATGTCAGTCTGAGCAGCAGAGCGACGCCTTCAGCTTCACTTCCTGTTTGCGTGTCCGAGTCTTCCTGGGCCGCCCTCCATGTCACCGTGCTGCTGACCTGAGGGCAGGACTCTGTTAATGCAGCTTTATCCAGACTGGGTCCTTTGTTCAGAGCAGGAACCAACACATCCGGTCTGTCAGAGGCCCAAAGTGGATCCAACTGATCCAAACACCGAGTCAGTCCTTCAGTCTGATGTGGGACCACAGCTCCCTCTGAACGCTCCGTCTTCTGAGGACGTCTGTGGTTCGTCCAGCTTCAACCACTGACAGGACCTGGAACGTGGATTTAGTTTGGTCCTCAAACAGGTTTTCAGGAACCTGACCCCAGACTGGCTGGAGAGCAGTGGAACCTGCAGCAGAGCCTGGAGAACTGGTTCTGGTTGGTTCCACCAGTCTCCCAGTATAAACCAGTGAGCTGCCTGTCAGAGTCTCTGTGGTGAGGACTCAGACGTGCTGAGCTGTTGAGAAACTGGAAGTGGAGAAAACAGGAAGAAAACATCCACTGAAAGTCTTTAAAGCAGAAGTGAGAGGGTCAGATTTTTCTGGTCAGGACGTCTCTGTTCAGCTGTTCTGTCTCTACAACCATCAGACATTAGAATCAGTTCAAATGAAGGTCTGTGATAAAGATGAAGAGGATCATCATCATCATCACAGACGTCATGTTATGATGAAGTCTTTTTAATCACGTAAATAAAACAAATAAAAACATGAAAATATTCTACAACACTTTAATGAGCATCAACACAAACTGCTTCAAACATCCGGGTCTTTATTGTTTGTTGTGGTTAAGCGGGAGTTCGCCACCGGAAGAGAGCCCACTCGGCCGACGGAAGGATGTTAGTGCGCACGCTCAGAGCAGGACATTGTTGCGCATGCTCTAAAGGACGTTGACCAACATGGTGGACGTTCCTCGGAGAATCCGCCAAGAGAAAAACTTTTAACAGTAAAGAAGAGGACGAGGTTTTTCTAAGTCCACCGCAGAGGAGACCTGCCGGACGTCTTAGACCAGGACCACTACAACACCGGGATGAAGGAGGAAAACCAGGACCCGGATTTTATCGACCAGATTCACTGCAAAACCAGGATGAAGGAGGAAAACCAGGACCCGAATTTCAGCGACCAGGATCATTACAAGAATGGGGTAAAGGTGGAAAATCAGGACCCGGATTTTACCGAACGGATCCACTACAAGAGCGAGATTAAGGAAGAAACTCTGGACCCGAACTTCAACGACCAGGGCCACTACAAGACCGAGATTAAGGAGGAGAACCAGGACCCGGACCACCGGAGCACGGAGCCCGCCGGTCCCACCGGTTCACAGGTCAGTGTTCGGGACTCGATGATAGAAACGATCCGGAGGTTTTTGTGTCATCAGAAACACAAACTGTTTGTGTTTTCCCGATTTCATGAATCTAACATCAAAGTGTGGCGGGAAATTCGACTGAAACAACATGAACAGATTGTTAGGTGTGGGTGCAGGGATCACCGGGATCAGGTTACATTTCCGGTTTAAACTCTTCTCAGGGTCCACTTAGATCCACACGATGCGTTTAGGTGCTGTTAGAAAACTGGGGAATCTGGGCTTTCTGCGAGTTAATGTGCAATTTCAAAGTGAAAGAAACATTTTACTGAACATTCACCAGCTACAGAGGAACCTGTCTGTGGTCAGGTTTTCTGCTCTGTAGTGGAATGAAGACCTTCAGATCACAGGATAAATTAAACAGGGAAACAGTCAGAAACTGGGTTTTTCAGCTCTGAAACTACAATCATTAAAGTCTGAGTTTTTCAAGCAGGACCAAGACGTCATCGAACCGTACTGATGCCAAACAGAATCAAAATTTGGATGCAACAAAGAGGCTCTGATAAAGATAAAGATTATTTCTATAACACAAGAAATGCAAACAGAAATCAGTCGTAACCAACAAAGACCACTTCCCTCACAGTTCTTAGAAAAACAGTTAAATTTGAGAAGCGTTTTAAGAACGTTCTAAAGTGTTCACATTAAAATCTAGGATGTTAACAGCTGAGGTGTTTTTCAGGTGGAGCAGGTTTGTTTAAAAGTTAAAACTAAACTCTGAAGAAGCAGCTGTTAAGTCTCTGTGAACGTCTGTATTTTTCAGATTTCCATTAACTCCCAGTTCGACCCTGATGTAAATGGAACGCACCATTAATCTGGGCTGTTATAAAACTGGCAGAGTACACGTGTGGTTTCAGACGACTGGCTTTACCATAAAATCTAATTCTCTCCGTCTCACTCTCTTCCTGTTTGTCACAGAGTTTTCACACTAGAGAGAGGCCACGGCGTTTAGACCAGTGTGGGAAGACTTCACATCAGCTAAAAACTGAGAGACCGTACGGCTGTGACCAGTGTGGGAAAACCTTTACGAATCACTTTGCTTTACAAACTCACAGCCGCATTCACACCGGAGAGAAACCGTACAGCTGTGATCAGTGTGAGAAATCGTTCTCACAGTTAGGGAATCTGAAAATTCACCAACGCAGTCACACTGGAGAGAAACCATACGCCTGTGATCAGTGTGGGAAAGCTTTTTCCACCTCATCAAATTTACTAATCCATTGGCGCAGTCACACTGGAGAGAAACCGTACAAGTGTGAGCAATGTGGGAGAGGCTTTATCACTTCGTCACATTTACATGTCCACCATCGCAGACACACCGGAGAGAAACCATACAGCTGTGATCAGTGTGGGAAAGGTTTCCTACGACTGCGGAATCTGAAATCCCATCAACTCTGCCACACTGGAGAGAAACCGTACAGGTGCGATCAGTGTGGGAAAACATTCTCGGAGTCATGGAATCTGAAAATCCACCAGGGAAGTCACGCTGAAAAGAAACCATTCAACTGTGATCAGTGTGGGAAAGGTTTCACGCTCAAAGGGAGTCTGAAAACCCACCAACTCCAACACACCGGAGAGAAACCTTTCCACTGTGATCAGTGTGGGAAAGGTTTTACCACCTCGTCAAAATTAAGAATCCACCTTTGCTGTCACACTGGAGAGAAACCACACAAATGTGATCAGTGTGGAAAATCATTCTCACAGTTAGGGAATCTGAAAATCCACCAGCGCCGTCACAGCGGAGAGAAACCGCACAAATGTGATCAGTGTGGGAAAACATTCTCACAGTTGGGGAATCTGAAAATCCACCAGCGCCGTCACAGCGGAGAGAAACCGTTCAACTGTGACCAGTGTGGGAAAGGTTTCACCACCTCATCTCATTTAGAAATCCACCGTCGCGTTCACACTGGACAGAAACCGTACAGCTGTGATCAGTGTGAGAAAAGCTTCTCGCAGTTTGGAAGTCTGAAGACCCACCTACTCCATCACACTGGAGAGAAACCCTACATCTGTGATCAGTGTGGGAAAGGTTTCTCACAGCTAGGAAGTCTCAAAAGACACAAAGGTGTTCACGCTGATTCAGTGTAGGTTGAAGAGTCTGAATAGTGATTCAGCTGAGTGTGTAACAATGCACCGTGTTGTGATGTGTGTTGTGATGTGACTGATGAGACCGCTCTCTCTCTCTCATTCCTCCTGTAGAAGTGTTTTCTCTGACCGTTGATATTTTAGGGTTAGGGTTAGGGTTATCTGTAACAGCTGTAACTCAGCTGTTTGACAGAAAGATTTGGTTTCATTTCTGCAGTAAAGACGTCAGGATACGATGTGAACTCGCTTTCACTCGTCATTAATTTATTTCCTCTGTGGCATCAGAACATGTTACAGCAGCCTCAACTGAACTGACCAAAGACTTTTACTCTGAAAAACTCACCACACACGGACGACAACACTAATGAATAGAAATGTAATTGAACCAGGAGATAAAACCAGGAGTATATTATGGACAACACAGTTCCTTTGTTTTACACTGTAGTCTGCAGAATAAGAAACTGCAGGAAAGATTTTATTTTTACATTTGAACTAGAATTTAGTTATAATCAATAAAACACTGAAAGAAACTGGGTTTTGTGGCAACAAGAGATTTGAGATAAGAGATGTGTGTTTTGCAGTTTACACTGAGAAGCTATGAGTAATTATTCTAAAACCTTCATTCTTTCTTCATATATCCTTAGATGTATTGTGAGTCCTGTATCAAGTATCGAACCGAACCGTGAGTTGATTGAATTGTTAAACCCGTCAGCTCTGTACGTGTTGCAGCTGCCTTCTTTACTTTTACACTAATTGTGTCCTGACTCACTGAGATGGATGATACTTTCATTAACTCACTTTATTCATCTAAAACTCACTGTATGTTATGAACTTTATTGTTGCTCTGTTAAGGATGAATTCTTGTCAAACATTCATGGAAGATGTGATGGGAGTAAAATTAAACCCTGATTATTTTCAGAGTTTTGTAGATGATTTTCTAATAAAAGAAAACACAATCAGAAACATGTTGTTTTCTTCCTGCTTCACAAGCATTTGATCAGTTTAGCTGTCACATTATTCACTCTAATAATCCTTCTAATAATGACCTTTACTGCTCAAACACACCCAGGCACAGTTCCTAACAGCTACAAACTGGTTTTACTTTCAGTCTGACTCAGGCTCGTGTCGGTTTCCCTGAAAAATTCTCACATCCTCGTTTCTCCAGGTTGAAATTTACCTGAATCGTCCTTTAAATGTTGTGTTGTTGTGTTGTTTAAATGTGTGTGATGTTGAGAATCAACATGTGAGCGGTGACGAGTGTGTGTAGTGTTTCACGTTGTGTGTGCGCTGACAAAGACTCTGATCTGCAGACGTGGATTTAAATAACTTTATTGTCATTCTCCAGTAGTGTTGATTACATCAGGAGGAGCAGAAAGGGTTAAACAGCGACAGGGGAAACGTCACGAAACCATGTGACCAACCAGAATCCACCTGTTCGCCCTGTCGTCACGGTGACAGTCACGTGGTTTCATGCAGAGTACTGGTTCCCATCAGAGGTAGGTGATCAGGTGATCAGCAGCCTCAACCTGAGCGGGTCAGGACCGTCAGAGAGACGGACAGTTTAACTCACAGAGGAGGAAAATATAAAGTTTCATTTGTTAAATATTATTTAAATTCAAAAGTCAAATCAGACGCTGATTAATAATCTACGAGTTTAATTTGAATTTAAATTTGTCATCTGTAACTTTGAGGTCAGGAGTGAACAGGTGACGACCGCTGAGAGGTCCCGGCCCCTCAGGTTGAGCACCGCTGAGTTAAAAATCTAAAGACTACGGCCTCTACATTCATAAAATATATATCTGTACTTTATAGTAAATGTACTCATAAATATGAGGATTCAGGAGAGTTCGGAGCCTCGTTACCACAGCAACAGGAGCCTTCAGTTTAAAAAATAAAATAATAAATAAAGTATGAAGTCACGGCTCTGACTTCAGAATCAAAACGTTTGAACATTTTAATGTTGAGATTCTGATGTTTTGGCCACAAGAGGCTGAAACAGTCGGAACATTCACGTAGTTATTTTCAGGTTTTTATTCTAAATCCTTGAAGTTTTCCTTCAAGGCAAAAATAATAATAAATAATAAATGAGAAATAAGAAGTTAACACTCAGGATACGAACCCTGTGTTTGGAGAAATTAAAAACCCTGAATGTTTTGTCCTGTTCAGACGGAGGTGGAGGTGAACAGCAGCCTCTTGTGGCCAGAACCAGTATTACAGTTAGAAACAAAGTAAAGCTTTAAATGTGACTTCAGTGAATTATTTATCATGAATGAAACTCAGATTAAATCAAAACTAATCGATAAATCAGGTTATAACTTCTGCTTCTGTTGGTTCAGTCAGGGAGTAACGAACCGAACCCTGCGGTCCACCTGAACCTGGATCGGCTTCTATTTGAACTCTATTGATTACAGATTGTGTCTTCATGCATATCTGACTCTTAGTTAAAGTCGACACAGACTCGGTTACGATCGTGCTCAGCTGTTTCTCTGCGCCAACGTCTCGTCGTGAATATAAGAATAAATATTTCTGATTATCTGCAGGAGTTAAAGTCTCTCTGAGGACGGACAGATGTTCCCGTGGTCTCCATGACGACCAGGACGACGTGGCGTCTGCGTCCCTGAAGACTAATAAAGTTTGTATCCCGCCGGGCTCCGTGTCCGTGTCGTCGCAGGCGTCTGAATATGTTCAGTAAAGTCTCCAGGCTCCTCCTCCTCCTCAGCTCCGCGCCTCCTTCTTGGTGCCTCGCGGCTTGTTGCCGAGCAACGCGTCCATCTCTGCGATGAGGGGCGGAGTCAGCTGAGACAGAACCTGAGAGACGACCAATCACAGGCTTCATCAAGGTTCAGGTCTCAGTTAGAGGATGAGTGAGTGAGTGAGTGAATGAGTGAGTGAGTGAATGGTGAGTGAGTGAATGAATGAGTGAGTGAGTGAATGAATGAGTGAGTGAGTGAATGAGTGGTGAGTGAGTGAATGATGAGTGAGTGAGTGAATGAATGAGTGAGTGAATGAATGAGTGAGTGAGTGAATGAGTGAGTGAGTGAATGAATGAATGAGTGAGTGAGTGAGTGAATGAATGAGTGAGTGAGTGAGTGAGTGAGTGAGTGAGTGTTACCCTGAGGGAGCCGAGGTTCTCCAGCAGCTGTTCTGTGTTGGAGACTCCGAGAAGAACCGAGCTGACGCCTTCACTGCGGAGACACCAGGCTGAAGGAGGACAAGCACATCAACAGGTTTATACTGAGGATCCATCCGACAGGCAGGTGTACAGAGAGACAGACAGAGAGACAGAGACAGAGAGACAGACAGAGAGACAGGCAGGTAGACAGACAGAGAGAGAGACAGACAGAGAGACAGACAGCAGCAGACAGGCAGAGAGACAGACAGAGACAGACAGACAGACAGGCAGAGAGACAGACAGACAGACAGACAGGCAGAGAGACAGACAGGCAGACAGACAGACAGAGAGACAGGTGTACCTATAGCGAGCTGAGCAGGAGTGCAGTTCAGTCTGTCGGCCAGCAGGTGGAGCTCTTTGATTTTACTGAGCTGCTTCTTCCCCTCGTCGCTGCAGAGACGCTCCTTCAGCCACGAATAACCCTGCACACACACACACACACACACACACACACATACATATTGATCACCACATGGATGATGTTTGTGTGTCTGTTACAGTGTGTATTTGTGTGTACCTCAGTGTGTATTTGTGTGTACCTCAGTGTGTATTTGTAATGTGTATTAGTACCTTCATGGCGGCCCTGGAGCTCTCGGGGACCCCCTCGTTGTACTTCCCTGTCAGCAGACCGCAGGCTAACGGAGACCAGGTCATGGCTCCGACCCCTGAGAGACAGGCAGACCTCATGTTGAACCACTTCATTAAACCGGTCTATATTTAGACCTGGACATGAACAGCTGCCGTCCCCCCTGAGACCTCCGCTGGGTCTCACCTCCTCCACCGTCCAGAGTTAAAGACACAGAGCAGCTTTTCATCTGGTGTCTGAGATCAGCTGCAGGGTCCTGGGTCTGTTAGCTTAGCTTAGCTTAGCTTAGCTTAGCATGAATATTCAGATTCAGTCACTCAGAGTCCTGGATCATTAGGGACTCAGTCCAACAGTTTATATTACCCATGATCCTCCTCTCCCTCTGGAGCAGGAAGTGCTGTAACAAACACTGGTTTTAGTTTTGGTGTGTGTGTTTACCTGTGTGTTCACAGCTCAGCTCGTTCACCTGGAGGAGTGAACACAGCTCCAACAGTCTGAGCAGCACGTTCACCAGTGATGCAGACAGAGTACATCAGTAATCTGGATACTTCCTGTATCTCTGCCTCATTACAGAGCTTCACACAGACACACCTGAACTGAGCACTGAGTGTGTGTAGGTGTGTGTAGGTGTGTGTAGGTGTGTGTAGGTGTGTGTCGTACCGATCTTGTGGTAGAGCTCCGGCAGGTGCAGCTCCACCTTGTCTCTCTGGAAGTAATGATACTCAGCCTGTTCACACACCGGAGGAACCAGGTTAAACTGGCGAGCTATGGAGTACGCCTCCTGAGAGACAGACAGGTGAGAGAGAGAGACAGGTGAGAGACAGACAGGTGAGAGAGAGACAGACAGGTGAGAGAGAGACAGACAGGTGAGAGACAGACAGGTGAGAGACAGGTGAGAGACAGACAGGTGAGAGAGAGAGACAGGTGAGACCTGACAAAATGAGATTAAAATTTTTGGTTTAAATGTTCATGCAGCTGCTCTCAGGTTCTCCTGAGGTTCTGTTGAGGTTCTGTTGAGGTTCTCTGAGGTTCTCCTGAGGTTCTGTTGAGGTTCTCCTGAGGTGTGAGGTTCTCTGAGGTTCTGCTGAGGTTCTGTTGAGGTTCTGCCTGAGGTTCTGTTGAGGTTCTGTTGAGGTTCTGCCTGAGGTTCTGCTTGAGGTTCTGTAGTACCTACCATGATCTCCACGGCGTTCCAGCGGGACGTTCCCCAGTACATGGCCATGCCCTGGTCGATGACGAAGGTCATGGCTCTGACGACCTCTGAACAGAATAAACACACTCATCAGTTTTACTGTTTGTTTTGAATGATGAAACTTTATTAAACACATTATCGTCACAGCAGCTCCAACATGGCCGCCAGTCTCCCAGCACTGACCCTCCATCGGAGCGTTGATGTCGCTCCTGTTGGCGAAGACGATGTCGACGTAGTCCAACTGTAACCTGGAGAGAGATCCACGCAGACCTGCACACACACACACACACACACACACACACACACACACATATAATTAAATCAACTTCTTATTTTCAGCCGTCAAGGACGAACAGTGGACACCTGCAGCTGTCAGTCACTGAGTGTTTGGTCCTTACAGGCCACCGTAGATTCATCACGTCAGTTTATATTTAACGTGACTGTGACTCCTCACTGAGGTCAGAGCATCAGAAAGCAGCTGACGGGCAGCGGCGTGACGTGAAGGACAAACAGAGACCTGGTCTGATCCGGTCTGATTATACTGAGTCTGTGTCGCTCTGCAGTTTCACCTCCTGAACACCAGGAGGCGCTGGAGTTTCTGTGAGAGACATGGATCAGCTCCTGTTGGTCGAGCTCAGAGGCAGGAGACGCTGCTTCATCTTCTTCAACCTGAGCCCGTTTGTGGTCCTGACCACAGACCTGAAGACAGACCTGAAGACAGACCTGAAGACAGACCTGACCACAGACCTGACCACAGACCTGAAAAGACCTGAACAGACCTGAAGACAGACCTGA
>NW_026116183.1:0-26060 GCF_001640805.2 Lates calcarifer
GCGTCTGACAGTGCGCCTGTCTCGGCTTCTGCTCACAGCGAGTCCCGCGTCTGAAGGTCCTTCCTGTCTCGGCTTCTGCTCGCTCATTAAACTCAGAATGAAAAACTGCTGTCTAGTGAAAGGAGAGGGGAAAGTAAAATCTCATTCACTTTATATGAATATTGGTCAAATTCTATTGATCATGTACAGTCGGGATGTATGGAAAGTGTGAGCCGCCGAGGGGGATCTTTTTTCCCGTCTGTCGACTCACATTGAGTCCCGCGTCTGAAAGTCCTCCTGTCTCGGCTTCTGCTCGCTCATTAAGCTCAGAATTATCAAATGCTGTCTCCAGTGAACGGAGAAGAGAAGATGAGATTCAGCCACTTTACTATGAATATTGGTCCAATTCTAATTTTCATGAACTGTAGGGATGGATGGAAACAGTCCGTGACCGAGGGGAAACATTTTCCCGTCTGTGAACTCACAGTGAGTCCCCGTCTGAAAGTCTTGCTGTCTCGGATTCTGCTCACGGTGATTCCCGCGTCTGAAAGTCCTCCTGTCTCGGCTTCTGCTCGCTCACTAAGCTCAGAATGAAAAACTGCTGTCTAGTGAATGGAGAGGAGAAAGTAAAATCTCAGCCAATTTAATAAAAGTGTTTGTCAAATTCTAATGTTCATCAACAATCTGGGTGTATGAAAGTGGCCGAGGGAGATCTTTTTCCCTTCTGTGGACTCACACTGAGTATGGTATCTGAAAGTCTTCGTGTATCCGCTTCTGCTCTCTCATTAAGCTCACAATTAACGACTGCTGTCTCATGTGAAAGGAGAGACCTTCTTTAGAGGCTGCATTTCAGACCAGTGTGTGAAAAAGCCCGAAAATCCACGTATCGCTGCTCAATATCTAATGTTTATCAACTTTCATTTCATGAATAAACAAAATAGACAGCAGTCTGAGGCCAGTGAGTCAACATCTGCGTTTACTTCTTTCTGTCGCTGATAAAGCTCACAATTAACAAATGCTGTCTCCAGCGAAAGGAGAGGAGAAATGACAATTCAGCCACTTTAATATGAATGTTTGTTGAATTGGAATGGTTGTGAATGATCTGGGTGTATGGAAACGGTCAGCGGCCGACCGGGATATTTTCCCTTCTGAGGACTCACAGTGAGTCCCGCGTCTGAAATTCCTCCTGTCTCGACTTCTGCTCAGTGATTCCCGCGTCTGACAGTGCGCCTGTCTCGGCTTCTGCTCACAGCGAGTCCGCGTCTGAAGGTCCTTCCTGTCTCGGCTTCTGCTCGCTCATTAAACTCAGAATGAAAAACTGCTGTCTAGTGAAAGGAGAGGGGAAAGTAAAATCTCATTCACGTTTATATGAATATTGGTCAAATTCTACTGATCATGTACAGTCGGGATGTATGGAAAGTGTGAGCCGCCGAGGGGATCTTTTTCCCGTCTGTCGACTCACATTGAGTCCCGCGTCTGAAAGTCCTCCTGTCTCGGCTTCTGCTCGCTCATTAAGCTCAGAATTATCAAATGCTGTCTCCAGTGAACGGAGAAGAGAAGATGAGATTTCAGCCACTTTACTATGAATATTGGTCCAATTCTAATTTTCATGAACTGTAGGGATGGATGGAAACAGTCCGTGACCGAGGGAAACACGTCTGAGTCTTGCTGTCTCGGATTCTGCTCACGGTGATTCCCGCGTCTGAAAGTCCTCCTGTCTCGGCTTCTGCTCGCTCACTAAGCTCAGAATGAAAAACTGCTGTCTAGTGAATGGAGAGGAGAAAGTAAAATCTCAGCCAATTTAATAAAAGTGTTTGTCAAATTCTAATGTTCATCAACAATCTGGGTGTATGAAAGTGGCCGAGGGAGATCTTTTTCCCTTCTGTGGACTCACACTGAGTATGGTATCTGAAAGTCTTCGTGTATCCGCTTCTGCTCTCTCATTAAGCTCACAATTAACGACTGCTGTCTCATGTGAAAGGAGAGACCTTCTTTAGAGGCTGCATTTCAGACCAGTGTGTGAAAAAGCCCGAAAATCCACGTATCGCTGCTCAATATCTAATGTTTATCAACTTTCATTTCATGAATAATAGACAGCAGTCTGAGGCCAGTGAGTCAACATCTGCGTTTTACTTCTTTCTGTCGCTGATAAAGCTCACAATTAACAAATGCTGTCTCCAGCGAAAGGAGAGGAGAAAATGACAATTCAGCCACTTTAATATGAATGTTTGTTGAATTGGAATGGTTGTGAATGATCTGGGTGTATGGAAACGGTCAGCGGCCGACCGGGATATTTTCCCTTCTGAGGACTCACAGTGAGTCCCCGTCTGAAATTCCTCCTGTCTCGGCTTCTGCTCGCTCACTCAGAATGAAAAACTGCTGTCTAGTGAAAGGAGAGGGGAAAGTAAAATCTCATTCACGTTTATATGAATATTGGTCAAATTCTACTGATCATGTACAGTCGGGATGTATGGAAAGTGTGAGCCGCCGAGGGGGATCTTTTCTGTCGACTCACATTGAGTCCCGCGTCTGAAAGTCCTCCTGTCTCGGCTTCTGCTCGCTCATTAAGCTCAGAATTATCAAATGCTGTCTCCAGTGAACGGAGAAGATGAGATTTCAGCCACTTTACTATGAATATTGGTCCAATTCTAATTTTCATGAACTGTAGGGATGGATGGAAACAGTCCGTGACCGAGGGGAAACATTTTCCCGTCTGTGAACTCACAGTGAGTCCCGCGTCTGAAAGTCTTGCTGTCTCGGATTCTGCTCACGGTGATTCCCGAAAGTCCTCCTGTCTCGGCTTCTGCTCGCTCACTAAGCTCAGAATGAAAAACTGCTGTCTAGTGAATGGAGAGGAGAAAGTAAAATCTCAGCCAATTTAATAAAAGTGTTTGTCAAATTCTAATGTTCATCAACAATCTGGGTGTATGAAAGTGGCCGAGGGAGATCTTTTTCCCTTCTGTGGACTCACACTGAGTATGGTATCTGAAAGTCTTCGTGTATCCGCTTCTGCTCTCTCATTAAGCTCACAATTAACGACTGCTGTCTCATGTGAAAGGAGAGACCTTCTTTAGAGGCTGCATTTCAGACCAGTGTGTGAAAAAGCCCGAAAATCCACGTATCGCTGCTCAATATCTAATGTTTATCAACTTTCATTTCATGAATAAACAAAATAGACAGCAGTCTGAGGCCAGTGAGTCAACATCTGCGTTTTACTTCTTTCTGTCGCTGATAAAGCTCACAATTAACAAATGCTGTCTCCAGCGAAAGGAGAGGAGAAAATGACAATTCAGCCACTTTTTAATATGAATGTTTGTTGAATTGAATGGTTGTGAATGATCTGGGTGTATGGAAACGGTCAGCGGCCGACCGGGATATTTTCCCTTCTGAGGACTCACAGTGAGTCCCGCGTCTGAAATTCCTCCTGTCTCGACTTCTGCTCACAGTGATTCCCGCGTCTGACAGTGCGCCTGTCTCGGCTTCTGCTCACAGCGAGTCCCGCGTCTGAAGGTCCTTCCTGTCTCGGCTTCTGCTCGCTCATTAAACTCAGAATGAAAAACTGCTGTCTAGTGAAAGGAGAGGGGAAAGTAAAATCTCATTCACGTTTATATGAATATTGGTCAAATTCTACTGATCATGTACAGTCGGGATGTATGGAAAGTGTGAGCCGCCGAGGGGATCTTTTTCCCGTCTGTCGACTCACATTGAGTCCCGCGTCTGAAAGTCCTCCTGTCTCGGCTTCTGCTCGCTCATTAAGCTCAGAATTATCAAATGCTGTCTCCAGTGAACGGAGAAGAGAAGATGAGATTTCAGCCACTTTACTATGAATATTGGTCCAATTCTAATTTTCATGAACTGTAGGGATGGATGGAAACAGTCCGTGACCGAGGGGAAACATTTTCCCGTCTGTGAACTCACAGTGAGTCCCGCGTCTGAAAGTCTTGCTGTCTCGGATTCTGCTCACGGTGATTCCCGCGTCTGAAAGTCCTCCTGTCTCGGCTTCTGCTCGCTCACTAAGCTCAGAATGAAAAACTGCTGTCTAGTGAATGGAGAGGAGAAAGTAAAATCTCAGCCAATTTAATAAAAGTGTTTGTCAAATTCTAATGTTCATCAACAATCTGGGTGTATGAAAGTGGCCGAGGGAGATCTTTTTCCCTTCTGTGGACTCACACTGAGTATGGTATCTGAAAGTCTTCGTGTATCCGCTTCTGCTCTCTCATTAAGCTCACAATTAACGACTGCTGTCTCATGTGAAAGGAGAGACCTTCTTTAGAGGCTGCATTTCAGACCAGTGTGTGAAAAAGCCCGAAAATCCACGTATCGCTGCTCAATATCTAATGTTTATCAACTTTCATTTCATGAATAAACAAAATAGACAGCAGTCTGAGGCCAGTGAGTCAACATCTGCGTTTTACTTCTTTCTGTCGCTGATAAAGCTCACAATTAACAAATGCTGTCTCCAGCGAAAGGAGAGGAGAAAATGACAATTCAGCCACTTTAATATGAATGTTTGTTGAATTGGAATGGTTGTGAATGATCTGGGTGTATGGAAACGGTCAGCGGCCGACCGGGATATTTTCCCTTCTGAGGACTCACAGTGAGTCCCGCGTCTGAAATTCCTCCTGTCTCGACTTCTGCTCACAGTGATTCCCGCGTCTGACAGTGCGCCTGTCTCGGCTTCTGCTCACAGCGAGTCCCGCGTCTGAAGGTCCTTCCTGTCTCGGCTTCTGCTCGCTCACTAAGCTCAGAATGAAAAACTGCTGTCTAGTGAATGGAGAGGAGAAAGTAAAATCTCAGCCAATTTAATAAAAGTGTTTGTCAAATTCTAATGTTCATCAACAATCTGGGTGTATGAAAGTGGCCGAGGGAGATCTTTTTCCCTTCTGTGGACTCACACTGAGTATGGTATCTGAAAGTCTTCGTGTATCCGCTTCTGCTCTCTCATTAAGCTCACAATTAACGACTGCTGTCTCATGTGAAAGGAGAGACCTTCTTTAGAGGCTGCATTTCAGACCAGTGTGTGAAAAAGCCCGAAAATCCACGTATCGCTGCTCAATATCTAATGTTTATCAACTTTCATTTCATGAATAAACAAAATAGACAGCAGTCTGAGGCCAGTGAGTCAACATCTGCGTTTTACTTCTTTCTGTCGCTGATAAAGCTCACAATTAACAAATGCTGTCTCCAGCGAAAGGAGAGGAGAAAATGACAATTCAGCCACTTTAATATGAATGTTTGTTGAATTGGAATGGTTGTGAATGATCTGGGTGTATGGAAACGGTCAGCGGCCGACCGGGATATTTTCCCTTCTGAGGACTCACAGTGAGTCCCGCGTCTGAAATTCCTCCTGTCTCGACTCTGCTCACAGTGATTCCCGCGTCTGACAGTGCGCCTGTCTCGGCTTCTGCTCACAGCGAGTCCCGCGTCTGAAGGTCCTTCCTGTCTCGGCTTCTGCTCGCTCATTAAACTCAGAATGAAAAACTGCTGTCTAGTGAAAGGAGAGGGGAAAGTAAAATCTCATTCACGTTTATATGAATATTGGTCAAATTCTATTGATCATGTACAGTCGGGATGTATGGAAAGTGTGAGCCGCCGAGGGGATCTTTTTCCCGTCTGTCGACTCACATTGAGTCCCGCGTCTGAAAGTCCTCCTGTCTCGGCTTCTGCTCGCTCATTAAGCTCAGAATTATCAAATGCTGTCTCCAGTGAACGGAGAAGAGAAGATGAGATTTCAGCCACTTTACTATGAATATTGGTCCAATTCTAATTTTCATGAACTGTAGGGATGGATGGAAACAGTCCGTGACCGAGGGGAAACATTTTCCCGTCTGTGAACTCACAGTGAGTCCCGCGTCTGAAAGTCTTGCTGTCTCGGATTCTGCTCACGGTGATTCCCGCGTCTGAAAGTCCTCCTGTCTCGGCTTCTGCTCGCTCACTAAGCTCAGAATGAAAAACTGCTGTCTAGTGAATGGAGAGGAGAAAGTAAAATCTCAGCCAATTTAATAAAAGTGTTTGTCAAATTCTAATGTTCATCAACAATCTGGGTGTATGAAAGTGGCCGAGGGAGATCTTTTTCCCTTCTGTGGACTCACACTGAGTATGGTATCTGAAAGTCTTCGTGTATCCGCTTCTGCTCTCTCATTAAGCTCACAATTAACGACTGCTGTCTCATGTGAAAGGAGAGACCTTCTTTAGAGGCTGCATTTCAGACCAGTGTGTGAAAAAGCCCGAAAATCCACGTATCGCTGCTCAATATCTAATGTTTATCAACTTTCATTTCATGAATAAACAAAATAGACAGCAGTCTGAGGCCAGTGAGTCAACATCTGCGTTTTACTTCTTTCTGTCGCTGATAAAGCTCACAATTAACAAATGCTGTCTCCAGCGAAAGGAGAGGAGAAAATGACAATTCAGCCACTTTAATATGAATGTTTGTTGAATTCGAATGGTTGTGAATGATCTGGGTGTATGGAAACGGTCAGCGGCCGACCGGGATATTTTCCCTTCTGAGGACTCACAGTGAGTCCCGCGTCTGAAATTCCTCCTGTCTCGACTTCTGCTCACAGTGATTCCCGCGTCTGACAGTGCGCCTGTCTCGGCTTCTGCTCACAGCGAGTCCCGCGTCTGAAGGTCCTTCCTGTCTCGGCTTCTGCTCGCTCATTAAACTCAGAATGAAAAACTGCTGTCTAGTGAAAGGAGAGGGGAAAGTAAAATCTCATTCACTTTTATATGAATATTGGTCAAATTCTATTGATCATGTACAGTCGGGATGTATGGAAAGTGTGAGCCGCCGAGGGGGATCTTTTTCCCGTCTGTCGACTCACATTGAGTCCCGCGTCTGAAAGTCCTCCTGTCTCGGCTTCTGCTCGCTCATTAAGCTCAGAATTATCAAATGCTGTCTCCAGTGAACGGAGAAGAGAAGATGAGATTTCAGCCACTTTACTATGAATATTGGTCCAATTCTAATTTTCATGAACTGTAGGGATGGATGGAAACAGTCCGTGACCGAGGGGAAACATTTTCCCGTCTGTGAACTCACAGTGAGTCCCGCGTCTGAAAGTCTTGCTGTCTCGGATTCTGCTCACGGTGATTCCCGCGTCTGAAAGTCCTCCTGTCTCGGCTTCTGCTCGCTCACTAAGCTCAGAATGAAAAACTGCTGTCTAGTGAATGGAGAGGAGAAAGTAAAATCTCAGCCAATTTAATAAAAGTGTTTGTCAAATTCTAATGTTCATCAACAATCTGGGTGTATGAAAGTGGCCGAGGGAGATCTTTTTCCCTTCTGTGGACTCACACTGAGTATGGTATCTGAAAGTCTTCGTGTATCCGCTTCTGCTCTCTCATTAAGCTCACAATTAACGACTGCTGTCTCATGTGAAAGGAGAGACCTTCTTTAGAGGCTGCATTTCAGACCAGTGTGTGAAAAAGCCCGAAAATCCACGTATCGCTGCTCAATATCTAATGTTTATCAACTTTCATTTCATGAATAAACAAAATAGACAGCAGTCTGAGGCCAGTGAGTCAACATCTGCGTTTTACTTCTTTCTGTCGCTGATAAAGCTCACAATTAACAAATGCTGTCTCCAGCGAAAGGAGAGGAGAAAATGACAATTCAGCCACTTTAATATGAATGTTTGTTGAATTGGAATGGTTGTGAATGATCTGGGTGTATGGAAACGGTCAGCGGCCGACCGGGATATTTTCCCTTCTGAGGACTCACAGTGAGTCCCGCGTCTGAAATTCCTCCTGTCTCGACTTCTGCTCACAGTGATTCCCGCGTCTGACAGTGCGCCTGTCTCGGCTTCTGCTCACAGCGAGTCCGCGTCTGAAGGTCCTTCCTGTCTCGGCTTCTGCTCGCTCATTAAACTCAGAATGAAAAACTGCTGTCTAGTGAAAGGAGAGGGGAAAGTAAAATCTCATTCACGTTTATATGAATATTGGTCAAATTCTACTTGATCATGTACAGTCGGGATGTATGGAAAGTGTGAGCCGCCGAGGGGGATCTTTTTCCCGTCTGTCGACTCACATTGAGTCCCGCGTCTGAAAGTCCTCCTGTCTCGGCTTCTGCTCGCTCATTAAGCTCAGAATTATCAAATGCTGTCTCCAGTGAACGGAGAAGAGAAGATGAGATTTCAGCCACTTTACTATGAATATTGGTCCAATTCTAATTTTCATGAACTGTAGGGATGGATGGAAACAGTCCGTGACCGAGGGGAAACATTTTCCCGTCTGTGAACTCACAGTGAGTCCCGCGTCTGAAAGTCTTGCTGTCTCGGATTCTGCTCACGGTGATTCCCGCGTCTGAAAGTCCTCCTGTCTCGGCTTCTGCTCGCTCACTAAGCTCAGAATGAAAAACTGCTGTCTAGTGAATGGAGAGGAGAAAGTAAAATCTCAGCCAATTTAATAAAAGTGTTTGTCAAATTCTAATGTTCATCAACAATCTGGGTGTATGAAAGGCCGAGGGAGATCTTTTTCCCTTCTGTGGACTCACACTGAGTATGGTATCTGAAAGTCTTCGTGTATCCGCTTCTGCTCTCTCATTAAGCTCACAATTAACGACTGCTGTCTCATGTGAAAGGAGAGACCTTCTTTAGAGGCTGCATTTCAGACCAGTGTGTGAAAAAGCCCGAACCACGTATCGCTGCTCAATATCTAATGTTTATCAACTTTCATTTCATGAATAAACAAAATAGACAGCAGTCTGAGGCCAGTGAGTCAACATCTGCGTTTTACTTCTTTCTGTCGCTGATAAAGCTCACAATTAACAAATGCTGTCTCCAGCGAAAGGAGAGGAGAAAATGACAATTCAGCCACTTTAATATGAATGTTTGTTGAATTGGAATGGTTGTGAATGATCTGGGTGTATGGAAACGGTCAGCGGCCGACCGGGATATTTTCCCTTCTGAGGACTCACAGTGAGTCCCGCGTCTGAAATTTCCTGTCTCGGCTTCTGCTCGCTCATTAAACTCAGAATGAAAAACTGCTGTCTAGTGAAAGGAGAGGGGAAAGTAAAATCTCATTCACGTTTATATGAATATTGGTCAAATTCTATGATCATGTACAGTCGGGATGTATGGAAAGTGTGAGCCGCCGAGGGGGATCTTTTTCCCGTCTGTCGACTCACATTGAGTCCCGCGTCTGAAAGTCCTCCTGTCTCGGCTTCTGCTCGCTCATTAAGCTCAGAATTATCAAATGCTGTCTCCAGTGAACGGAGAAGAGAAGATGAGATTTCAGCCACTTTACTATGAATATTGGTCCAATTCTAATTTTCATGAACTGTAGGGATGGATGGAAACAGTCCGTGACCGAGGGGAAACATTTTCCCGTCTGTGAACTCACAGTGAGTCCCGCGTCTGAAAGTCTTGCTGTCTCGGATTCTGCTCACGGTGATTCCCGCGTCTGAAAGTCCTCCTGTCTCGGCTTCTGCTCGCTCACTAAGCTCAGAATGAAAAACTGCTGTCTAGTGAATGGAGAGGAGAAAGTAAAATCTCAGCCAATTTAATAAAAGTGTTTGTCAAATTAATGTTCATCAACAATCTGGGTGTATGAAAGTGGCCGAGGGAGATCTTTTTCCCTTCTGTGGACTCACACTGAGTATGGTATCTGAAAGTCTTCGTGTATCCGCTTCTGCTCTCTCATTAAGCTCACAATTAACGACTGCTGTCTCATGTGAAAGGAGAGACCTTCTTTAGAGGCTGCATTTCAGACCAGTGTGTGAAAAAGCCCGAAAATCCACGTATCGCTGCTCAATATCTAATGTTTATCAACTTTCATTTCATGAATAAACAAAATAGACAGCAGTCTGAGGCCAGTGAGTCAACATCTGCGTTTTACTTCTTTCTGTCGCTGATAAAGCTCACAATTAACAAATGCTGTCTCCAGCGAAAGGAGAGGAGAAAATGACAATTCAGCCACTTTAATATGAATGTTTGTTGAATTGAATGGTTGTGAATGATCTGGGTGTATGGAAACGGTCAGCGGCCGACCGGGATATTTTCCCTTCTGAGGACTCACAGTGAGTCCCGCGTCTGAAATTCCTCCTGTCTCGACTTCTGCTCACAGTGATTCCCGCGTCTGACAGTGCGCCTGTCTCGGCTTCTGCTCACAGCGAGTCCCGCGTCTGAAGGTCCTTCCTGTCTCGGCTTCTGCTCGCTCATTAAACTCAGAATGAAAAACTGCTGTCTAGTGAAAGGAGAGGGGAAAGTAAAATCTCATTCACGTTTATATGAATATTGGTCAAATTCTATGATCATGTACAGTCGGGATGTATGGAAAGTGTGAGCCGCCGAGGGGGATCTTTTTCCCGTCTGTCGACTCACATTGAGTCCCGCGTCTGAAAGTCCTCCTGTCTCGGCTTCTGCTCGCTCATTAAGCTCAGAATTATCAAATGCTGTCTCCAGTGAACGGAGAAGAGAAGATGAGATTTCAGCCACTTTACTATGAATATTGGTCCAATTCTAATTTTCATGAACTGTAGGGATGGATGGAAACAGTCCGTGACCGAGGGGAAACATTTTCCCGTCTGTGAACTCACAGTGAGTCCCGCGTCTGAAAGTCTTGCTGTCTCGGATTCTGCTCACGGTGATTCCCGCGTCTGAAAGTCCTCCTGTCTCGGCTTCTGCTCGCTCACTAAGCTCAGAATGAAAAACTGCTGTCTAGTGAATGGAGAGGAGAAAGTAAAATCTCAGCCAATTTAATAAAAGTGTTTGTCAAATTCTAATGTTCATCAACAATCTGGGTGTATGAAAGTGGCCGAGGGAGATCTTTTTCCCTTCTGTGGACTCACACTGAGTATGGTATCTGAAAGTCTCGTGTATCCGCTTCTGCTCTCTCATTAAGCTCACAATTAACGACTGCTGTCTCATGTGAAAGGAGAGACCTTCTTTAGAGGCTGCATTTCAGACCAGTGTGTGAAAAAGCCCGAAAATCCACGTATCGCTGCTCAATATCTAATGTTTATCAACTTTCATTTCATGAATAAACAAAATAGACAGCAGTCTGAGGCCAGTGAGTCAACATCTGCGTTTACTTCTTCTTTCTGTCGCTGATAAAGCTCACAATTAACAAATGCTGTCTCCAGCGAAAGGAGGAGAAAATGACAATTCAGCCACTTTAATATGAATGTTTGTTGAATTGAATGGTTGTGAATGATCTGGGTGTATGGAAACGGTCAGCGGCCGACCGGGATATTTTCCCTTCTGAGGACTCACAGTGAGTCCCGCGTCTGAAATTCCTCCTGTCTCGACTTCTGCTCACAGTCCTGACAGTGCGCCTGTCTCGGCTTCTGCTCTTCTGAAGGTCCTTCCTGTCTCGGCTTCTGCTCGCTCACTAAGCTCAGAATGAAAAACTGCTGTCTAGTGAATGGAGAGGAGAAAGTAAAATCTCAGCCAATTTAATAAAAGTGTTTGTCAAATTCTAATGTTCATCAACAATCTGGGTGTATGAAAGTGGCCGAGGGAGATCTTTTTCCCTTCTGTGGACTCACACTGAGTATGGTATCTGAAAGTCTTCGTGTATCCGCTTCTGCTCTCTCATTAAGCTCACAATTAACGACTGCTGTCTCATGTGAAAGGAGAGACCTTCTTTAGAGGCTGCATTTCAGACCAGTGTGTGAAAAAGCCCGAAAATCCACGTATCGCTGCTCAATATCTAATGTTTATCAACTTTCATTTCATGAATAAACAAAATAGACAGCAGTCTGAGGCCAGTGAGTCAACATCTGCGTTTTACTTCTTTCTGTCGCTGATAAAGCTCACAATTAACAAATGCTGTCTCCAGCGAAAGGAGAGGAGAAAATGACAATTCAGCCACTTTAATATGAATGTTTGTTGAATTGGAATGGTTGTGAATGATCTGGGTGTATGGAAACGGTCAGCGGCCGACCGGGATATTTTCCCTTCTGAGGACTCACAGTGAGTCCCGCGTCTGAAATTCCTCCTGTCTCGACTCTGCTCACAGTGATTCCCGCGTCTGACAGTGCGCCTGTCTCGGCTTCTGCTCACAGCGAGTCTGAAGGTCCTTCCTGTCTCGGCTTCTGCTCGCTCATTAAACTCAGAATGAAAAACTGCTGTCTAGTGAAAGGAGAGGGGAAAGTAAAATCTCATTCACGTTTATATGAATATTGGTCAAATTCTATTGATCATGTACAGTCGGGATGTATGGAAAGTGTGAGCCGCCGAGGGGGATCTTTTTCCCGTCTGTCGACTCACATTGAGTCCCGCGTCTGAAAGTCCTCCTGTCTCGGCTTCTGCTCGCTCATTAAGCTCAGAATTATCAAATGCTGTCTCCAGTGAACGGAGAAGAGAAGATGAGATTTCAGCCACTTTACTATGAATATTGGTCCAATTCTAATTTTCATGAACTGTAGGGATGGATGGAAACAGTCCGTGACCGAGGGGAAACATTTTCCCGTCTGTGAACTCACAGTGAGTCCCGCGTCTGAAAGTCTTGCTGTCTCGGATTCTGCTCACGGTGATTCCCGCGTCTGAAAGTCCTCCTGTCTCGGCTTCTGCTCGCTCACTAAGCTCAGAATGAAAAACTGCTGTCTAGTGAATGGAGAGGAGAAAGTAAAATCTCAGCCAATTTATAAAAAGTGTTTGTCAAATTCTAATGTTCATCAACAATCTGGGTGTATGAAAGTGGCCGAGGGAGATCTTTTTCCCTTCTGTGGACTCACACTGAGTATGGTATCTGAAAGTCTTCGTGTATCCGCTTCTGCTCTCTCATTAAGCTCACAATTAACGACTGCTGTCTCATGTGAAAGGAGAGACCTTCTTTAGAGGCTGCATTTCAGACCAGTGTGTGAAAAAGCCCGAAAATCCACGTATCGCTGCTCAATATCTAATGTTTATCAACTTTCATTTCATGAATAAACAAAATAGACAGCAGTCTGAGGCCAGTGAGTCAACATCTGCGTTTTACTTCTTTCTGTCGCTGATAAAGCTCACAATTAACAAATGCTGTCTCCAGCGAAAGGAGAGGAGAAAATGACAATTCAGCCACTTTAATATGAATGTTTGTTGAATTCGAATGGTTGTGAATGATCTGGGTGTATGGAAACGGTCAGCGGCCGACCGGGATATTTTCCCTTCTGAGGACTCACAGTGAGTCCCGCGTCTGAAATTCCTCCTGTCTCGACTTCTGCTCACAGTGATTCCGTCTGACAGTGCGCCTGTCTCGGCTTCTGCTCACAGCGAGTCCCGGTCTGAAGGTCCTTCCTGTCTCGGCTTCTGCTCGCTCATTAAACTCAGAATGAAAAACTGCTGTCTAGTGAAAGGAGAGGGGAAAGTAAAATCTCATTCACGTTTATATGAATATTGGTCAAATTCTACTGATCATGTACAGTCGGGATGTATGGAAAGTGTGAGCCGCCGAGGGGGATCTTTTTCCCGTCTGTCGACTCACATTGAGTCCCGCGTCTGAAAGTCCTCCTGTCTCGGCTTCTGCTCGCTCATTAAGCTCAGAATTATCAAATGCTGTCTCCAGTGAACGGAGAAGAGAAGATGAGATTTCAGCCACTTTACTATGAATATTGGTCCAATTCTAATTTTCATGAACTGTAGGGATGGATGGAAACAGTCCGTGACCGAGGGGAAACATTTTTCCTCTGTGAACTCACAGTGAGTCCCGCGTCTGAAAGTCTTGCTGTCTCGGATTCTGCTCACGGTGATTCCCGCGTCTGAAAGTCCTCCTGTCTCGGCTTCTGCTCGCTCACTAAAGCGAGTACCGGTTCTGAAGGTCCTTCCTGTCTCGGCTTCTGCGCTCATTAAACTCAGAATGAAAAACTGCTGTCTAGTGAAAGGAGAGGGAAAGTAAAATCTCATTCACTTTTATATGAATATTGGTCAAATTCTATTGATCATGTACAGTCGGGATGTATGGAAAGTGTGAGCCGCCGAGGGGGATCTTTTTTCCCGTCTGTCGACTCACATTGAGTCCCGCGTCTGAAAGTCCTCCTGTCTCGGCTTCTGCTCGCTCACTAAGCTCAGAATGAAAAACTGCTGTCTAGTGAATGGAGAGGAGAAAGTAAAATCTCAGCCAATTTAATAAAAGTGTTTGTCAAATTCTAATGTTCATCAACAATCTGGGTGTATGAAAGTGGCCGAGGGAGATCTTTTTCCCTTCTGTGGACTCACACTGAGTATGGTATCTGAAAGTCTTCGTGTATCCGCTTCTGCTCTCTCATTAAGCTCACAATTAACGACTGCTGTCTCATGTGAAAGGAGAGACCTTCTTTAGAGGCTGCATTTCAGACCAGTGTGTGGAAAAAGCCCGAAAATCCACGTATCGCTGCTCAATATCTAATGTTTATCAACTTTCATTTCTTGAATAAACAAAATAGACAGCAGTCTGAGGCCAGTGAGTCAACATCTGCGTTTTACTTCTTTCTGTCGCTGATAAAGCTCACAATTAACAAATGCTGTCTCCAGCGAAAGGAGAGGAGAAAATGACATTCAGCCACTTTAATATGAATGTTTGTTGAATTCGAATGGTTGTGAATGATCTGGGTGTATGGAAACGGTCAGCGGCCGACCGGGATATTTTCCCTTCTGAGGACTCACAGTGAGTCCCGCGTCTGAAATTCCTCCTGTCTCGACTTCTGCTCACAGTGATTCCCGCGTCTGACAGTGCGCCTGTCTCGGCTTCTGCTCACAGCGAGTACCGGTTCTGAAGGTCCTTCCTGTCTCGGCTTCTGCTCGCTCATTAAACTCAGAATGAAAAACTGCTGTCTAGTGAATGGAGAGGAGAAAGTAAAATCTCAGCCAATTTAATAAAAGTGTTTGTCAAATTCTAATGTTCATCAACAATCTGGGTGTATGAAAGTGGCCGAGGGAGATCTTTTTCCCTTCTGTGGACTCACACTGAGTATGGTATCTGAAAGTCTTCGTGTATCCGCTTCTGCTCTCTCATTAAGCTCACAATTAACGACTGCTGTCTCATGTGAAAGGAGAGACCTTCTTTAGAGGCTGCATTTCAGACCAGTGTGTGAAAAAGCCCGAAAATCCACGTATCGCTGCTCAATATCTAATGTTTATCAACTTTCATTTCATGAATAAACAAAATAGACAGCAGTCTGAGGCCAGTGAGTCAACATCTGCGTTTTACTTCTTTCTGTCGCTGATAAAGCTCACAATTAACAAATGCTGTCTCCAGCGAAAGGAGAGGAGAAAATGACAATTCAGCCACTTTAATATGAATGTTTGTTGAATTCGAATGGTTGTGAATGATCTGGGTGTATGGAAACGGTCAGCGGCCGACCGGGATATTTTCCCTTCTGAGGACTCACAGTGAGTCCCGCGTCTGAAATTCCTCCTGTCTCGACTTCTGCTCACAGTGATTCCCGCGTCTGACAGTGCGCCTGTCTCGGCTTCTGCTCACAGCGAGTCCCGCGTCTGAAGGTCCTTCCTGTCTCGGCTTCTGCTCGCTCATTAAACTCAGAATGAAAAACTGCTGTCTAGTGAAAGGAGAGGGGAAAGTAAAATCTCATTCACTTTACTATGAATATTGGTCCAATTCTAATTTTCAGTAACTGTAGGGATGGATGGAAACAGTCCATGACCGAGGGGAAACATTTTCCAGTCTGTGAGCTCACAGTGAGTACCGCGTCTGAAAGTCTTGCTGTCTCGGATTCTGCTCACGGTGATTCCGCGTCTGAAAGTCCTCCTGTCTCGGCTTCTGCTCACAGCGAGTACCGGTTCTGAAGGTCCTTCCTGTCTCGGCTTCTGCTCGCTCATTAAACTCAGAATGAAAAACTGCTGTCTCCAGCGAAAGGAGAGGAGAAAATGACAATTCAGCCACTTTAATATGAATGTTTGTTGAATTCGAATGGTTGTGAATGATCTGGGTGTATGGAAACGGTCAGCGGCCGACCGGGATACTTTCCCTTCTGAGGACTCACAGTGAGTCCCGCGTCTGAAAGTCCTCCTGTTTCGGCTTCTGCTCGCTCATTAAGCTCAGAATTATCAAATGCTGTCTCCAGTGAACAGAGAAGATAAGATGAGATTTCAGCCACTTTACTATGAATATTGGTCCAATTCTAATTTTCAGGAACTGTAGGGATGGATGGAAACAGTCCGTGACCGAGGGGAAACATTTTCCAGTCTGTGAGCTCACAGTGAGTACCGCGTCTGAAAGTCCTCCTGTCTCGGCTTCTGCTCACAGCGAGTACCGGTTCTGAAGGTCCTTCCTGTCTCGGCTTCTGCTCGCTCATTAAACTCAGAATGAAAAACTGCTGTCTAGTGAAAGGAGAGGGGAAAGTAAAATCTCATTCACTTTTATATGAATATTGGTCAAATTCTATTGATCATGTACAGTCGGGATGTATGGAAAGTGTGAGCCGCCGAGGGGGATCTTTTTCCCGTCTGTCGACTCACATTGAGTCCCGCGTCTGAAAGTCCTCCTGTCTCGGCTTCTGCTCGCTCATTAAGCTCAGAATTATCAAATGCTGTCTCCAGTGAACGGAGAAGATAAGATGAGATTTCAGCCACTTTACTATGAATATTGGTCCAATTCTAATTTTCAGGAACTGTAGGGATGGATGGAAACAGTCCGTGACCGAGGGGAAACATTTTCCAGTCTGTGAGCTCACAGTGAATACCGCGTCTGAAAGTCTTGCTGTCTCGGATTCTGCTCACGGTGATTCCCGCGTCTGAAAGTCCTCCTGTCTCGGCTTCTGCTCACAGCGAGTACCGGTTCTGAACGTCCTCCCTGTCTCGGCTTCTGCTCGCTCATTAAACTCAGAATGAAAAACTGCTGTCTAGTGAAAGGAGAGGGGAAAGTAAAATCTCATTCACTTCTATATGAATATTGGTCAAATTCTATTGATCATGTACAGTCGGGATGTATGGAAAGTGTGAGCCGCCGAGGGGGATCTTTTTCCCGTCTGTCGACTCACATTGAGTCCCGCGTCTGAAAGTCCTCCTGTCTCGGCTTCTGCTCGCTCATTAAGCTCAGAATTATCAAATGTTGTCTCCAGTGAACGGAGAAGAGAAGATGAGATTTCAGCCACTTTACTATGAATATTGGTCCAATTCTAATTTTCATGAACTGTAGGGATGGATGGAAACAGTCCGTGACCGAGGGAAACATTTTCCCGTCTGTGAACTCACAGTGAGTCCCGCGTCTGAAAGTCTTGCTGTCTCGGATTCTGCTCACGGTGATTCCCGCGTCTGAAAGTCCTCCTGTCTCGGCTTCTGCTCGCTCACTAAATTCAGAATGAAAAACTGCTGTCTAGTGAATGGAGAGGAGAAAGTAAAATCTCAGCCAATTTAATAAAAGTGTTTGTCAAATTCTAATGTTCATCAACAATCTGGGTGTATGAAAGTGGCCGAGGGAGATCTTTTTCCCTTCTGTGGACTCACACTGAGTATGGTATCTGAAAGTCTTCGTGTATCCGCTTCTGCTCTCTCATTAAGCTCACAATTAACGACTGCTGTCTCATGTGAAAGGAGAGACCTTCTTTAGAGGCTGCATTTCAGACCAGTGTGTGGAAAAGCCCGAAAATCCACGTATCGCTGCTCAATATCTAATGTTTATCAACTTTCATTTCATGAATAAACAAAATAGACAGCAGTCTGAGGCCAGTGAGTCAACATCTGCGTTTTACTTCTTTCTGTCGCTGATAAAGCTCACAATTAACAAATGCTGTCTCCAGCGAAAGGAGAGGAGAAAATGACAATTCAGCCACTTTAATATGAATGTTTGTTGAATTCGAATGGTTGTGAATGATCTGGGTGTATGGAAACGGTCAGCGGCCGACCGGGATATTTTCCCTTCTGAGGACTCACAGTGAGTCCCGCGTCTGAAAGTCCTCCTGTCTCGGCTTCTGCTCACAGCGAGTACTTCTGAAGGTCCTTCCTGTCTCGGCTTCTGCTCGCTCATTAAACTCAGAATGAAAAACTGCTGTCTCCAGCGAAAGGAGAGGAGAAAATGACAATTCAGCCACTTTAATATGAATGTTTGTTGAATTCGAATGGTTGTGAATGATCTGGGTGTGTGGAAACGGTCAGCGGCCGACCGGGATATTTTCCCTTCTGAGGACTCACAGTGAGTCCCGCGTCTGAAAGTCCTCCTGTTTCGGCTTCTGCTCGCTCATTAAGCTCAGAATTATCAAATGCTGTCTCCAGTGAACGGAGAAGATAAGATGAGATTTCAGCCACTTTACTATGAATATTGGTCCAATTCTAATTTTCAGGAACTGTAGGGATGGATGGAAACAGTCCGTGACCGAGGGGAAACATTTTCCAGTCTGTGAGCTCACAGTGAGTACCGCGTCTGAAAGTCTTGCTGTCTCGGATTCTGCTCACGGTGATTCCCGCGTCTGAAAGTCCTCCTGTTTCGGCTTCTGCTCGCTCATTAAGCTCAGAATTATCAAATGCTGTCTCCAGTGAACGGAGAAGATAAGATGAGATTTCAGCCACTTTACTATGAATATTGGTCCAATTCTAATTTTCAGGAACTGTAGGGATGGATGGAAACAGTCCGTGACCGAGGGGAAACATTTTCCAGTCTGTGAGCTCACAGTGAGTACCGCGCGTCTGAAAGTCCTCCTGTCTCGGCTCCTGCTCACAGCGAGTACCGGTTCTGAAGGTCCTTCCTGTCTCGGCTTCTGCTCGCTCATTAAACTCAGAATGAAAAACTGCTGTCTAGTGAAAGGAGAGGGGAAAGTAAAATCTCATTCACTTTTATATGAATATTGGTCAAATTCTATTGATCATGTACAGTCGGGATGTATGGAAAGTGTGAGCCGCCGAGGGGGATCTTTTTCCCGTCTGTGAACTCACAGTGAGTCCCGCGTCTGAAAGTCCTCCTGTTTCGGCTTCTGCTCGCTCATTAAGCTCAGAATTATCAAATGCTGTCTCCAGTGAACGGAGAAGAGAAGATGAGATTTCAGCCACTTTACTATGAATATTGGTCCAATTCTAATTTTCAGGAACTGTAGGGATGGATGGAAACAGTCCGTGACCGAGGGGAAACATTTTCCAGTCTGTGAGCTCACAGTGAACCGTCTGAAAGTCCTCCTGTCTCGGCTTCTGCTCACAGCGAGTACCGGTTCTGAAGGTCCTTCCTGTCTCGGCTTCTGCTCGCTCATTAAACTCAGAATGAAAAACTGCTGTCTAGTGAAAGGAGAGGGGAAAGTAAAATCTCATTCACTTTTATATGAATATTGGTCAAATTCTATTGATCATGTACAGTCGGGATGTATGGAAAGTGTGAGCCGCCGAGGGGGATCTTTTCCCGTCTGTCCACTCACATTGAGTCCCGCGTCTGAAAGTCCTCCTGTCTCGGCTTCTGCTCGCTCACTAAGCTCAGAATGAAAAACTGCTGTCTAGTGAATGGAGAGGAGAAAGTAAAATCTCAGCCAATTTAATAAAAGTGTTTGTCAAATTCTAATGTTCATCAACAATCTGGGTGTATGAAAGTGGCCGAGGGAGATCTTTTTCCCTTCTGTGGACTCACACTGAGTATGGTATCTGAAAGTCTTCGTGTATCCGCTTCTGCTCTCTCATTAAGCTCACAATTAACGACTGCTGTCTCATGTGAAAGGAGAGACCTTCTTTAGAGGCTGCATTTCAGACCAGTGTGTGGAAAAAGCCCGAAAATCCACGTATCGCTGCTCAATATCTAATGTTTATCAACTTTCATTTCATGAATAAACAAAATAGACAGCAGTCTGAGGCCAGTGAGTCAACATCTGCGTTTTACTTCTTTCTGTCGCTGATAAAGCTCACAATTAACAAATGCTGTCTCCAGCGA
The DNA here is from genome assembly GCF_001640805.2 of Lates calcarifer. Lineage (NCBI taxonomy): Eukaryota > Metazoa > Chordata > Actinopteri > Centropomidae > Lates > Lates calcarifer. The sequence goes on from NW_026116183.1 coordinate 19,732, forward strand.
AAGGAGAGGAGAAAATGACAATTCAGCCACTTTAATATGAATGTTTGTTGAATTCGAATGGTTGTGAATGATCTGGGTGTATGGAAACGGTCAGCGGCCGACCGGGATATTTTCCCTTCTGAGGACTCACAGTGAGTCCCGCGTCTGAAATTCCTCCTGTCTCGACTTCTGCTCACAGTGATTTCTGACAGTGCGCCTGTCTCGGCTTCTGCTCACAGCGAGTACCGGTTCTGAAGGTCCTTCCTGTCTCGGCTTCTGCTCGCTCATTAAACTCAGAATGAAAAACTGCTGTCTAGTGAAAGGAGAGGGGAAAGTAAAATCTCATTCACTTTTATATGAATATTGGTCAAATTCTATTGATCATGTACAGTCGGGATGTATGGAAAGTGTGAGCCGCCGAGGGGGATCTTTTTCCCGTCTGTCGACTCACATTGAGTCCCGCGTCTGAAAGTCCTCCTGTTTCGGCTTCTGCTCGCTCATTAAGCTCAGAATTATCAAATGCTGTCTCCAGTGAACGGAGAAGATAAGATGAGATTTCAACTTTACTATGAATATTGGTCCAATTCTAATTTTCAGGAACTGTAGGGATGGATGGAAACAGTCCGTGACCGAGGGGAAACATTTTCCAGTCTGTGAGCACAGTGAGTACCGCGTCTGAAAGTCTTGCTGTCTCGGATTCTGCTCACGGTGATTCCCGCGTCTGAAGTCCTCCTGTCTCGGCTTCTGCTCACAGCGAGTACCGGTTCTGAAGGTCCTTCCTGTCTCGGCTTCTGCTCGCTCATTAAACTCAGAATGAAAAACTGCTGTCTAGTGAAAGGAGAGGGGAAAGTAAAATCTCATTCACTTTTATATGAATATTGGTCAAATTCTATTGATCATGTACAGTCGGGATGTATGGAAAGTGTGAGCCGCCGAGGGGGATCTTTTTCCCGTCTGTCGACTCACATTGAGTCCCGCGTCTGAAAGTCCTCCTGTCTCGGCTTCTGCTCGCTCACTAAGCTCAGAATGAAAAACTGCTGTCTAGTGAAAGGAGAGGGAAAGTAAAATCTCATTCACTTTACTATGAATATTGGTCCAATTCTAATTTTCAGTAACTGTAGGGATGGATGGAAACAGTCCATGACCGAGGGGAAACATTTTCCAGTCTGTGAGCTCACAGTGAGTACCGCGTCTGAAAGTCTTGCTGTCTCGGATTCTGCTCACGGTGATTCCCGCGTCTGAAAGTCCTCCTGTCTCGGCTTCTGCTGCTCGCTCACTAAGCTCAGAATGAAAAACTGCTGTCTAGTGAATGGAGAGGAGAAAGTAAAATCTCAGCCAATTTAATAAAAGTGTTTGTCAATTCTAATGTTCATCAACAATCTGTGTATGAAAGTGGCCGAGGGAGATCTTTTTCCCTTCTGTGGACTCACACTGAGTATGGTATCTGAAAGTCTTCGTGTATCCGCTTCTGCTCTCTCATTAAGCTCACAATTAACGACTGCTGTCTCATGTGAAAGGAGAGACCTTCTTTAGAGGCTGCATTTCAGACCAGTGTGTGAAAAAGCCCGAAAATCCACGTATCGCTGCTCAATATCTAATGTTTATCAACTTTCATTTCATGAATAAACAAAAGACAGCAGTCTGAGGCCAGTGAGTCAACATCTGCGTTTTACTTCTTTCTGTCGCTGATAAAGCTCACAATTAACAAATGCTGTCTCCAGCGAAAGGAGAGGAGAAAATGACAATTCAGCCACTTTAATATGAATGTTTGTTGAATTCGAATGGTTGTGAATGATCTGGGTGTATGGAAACGGTCAGCGGCCGACCGGGATATTTTCCCTTCTGAGGACTCACAGTGAGTCCCGCGTCTGAAATTCCTCCTGTCTCGACTTCTGCTCGCTCATTAAGCTCAGAATTATCAAATGCTGTCTCCAGTGAACGGAGAAGATAAGATGAGATTTCAGCCACTTTACTATGAATATTGGTCCAATTCTAATTTTCAGGAACTGTAGGGATGGATGGAAACAGTCCGTGACCGAGGGGAAACATTTTCCAGTCTGTGAGCTCACAGTGAGTACCGCGTCTGAAAGTCCTCCTGTCTCGGCTTCTGCTCACAGCGAGTACCGGTTCTGAAGGTCCTTCCTGTCTCGGCTTCTGCTCGCTCATTAAGCTCAGAATTATCAAATGCTGTCTCCAGTGAACGGAGAGATAAGATGAGATTTCAGCCACTTTACTATGAATATTGGTCCAATTCCAATTTTCAGGAACTGTAGGGATGGATGGAAACAGTCCGTGACCGAGGGGAAACATTTTCCAGTCTGTGAGCTCACAGTGAGTACCGCGTCTGAAAGTCTTGCTGTCTCGGATTCTGCTCACGGTGATTCCCGCGTCTGAAAGTCCTCCTGTCTCGGCTTCTGCTCACAGCGAGTACGGTTCTGAAGGTCCTTCCTGTCTCGGCTTCTGCTCGCTCATTAAACTCAGAATGAAAAACTGCTGTCTAGTGAAAGGAGAGGGGAAAGTAAAATCTCATTCACTTTTATATGAATATTGGTCAAATTCTATTGATCATGTACAGTCGGGATGTATGGAAAGTGTGAGCCGCCGAGGGGGATCTTTTTCCCCTCTGTCGACTCACATTGAGTCCCGCGTCTGAAAGTCCTCCTGTCTCGGCTTCTGCTCGCTCACTAAGCTCAGAATGAAAAACTGCTGTCTAGTGAAAGGAGAGGGGAAAGTAAAATCTCATTCACTTTACTATGAATATGGTCCAATTCTAATTTTCAGTAACTGTAGGGATGGATGGAAACAGTCCATGACCGAGGGGAAACATTTTCCAGTCTGTGAGCTCACAGTGAGTACCGCGTCTGAAAGTCTTGCTGTCTCGGATTCTGCTCACGGTGATTCCCGCGTCTGAAAGTCCTCCTGTCTCGGCTTCTGCTCACAGCGAGTACCGTTCTGAAGGTCCTTCCTGTCTCGGCTTCTGCTCGCTCATTAAACTCAGAATGAAAAAACTGCTGTCTCCAGCGAAAGGAGAGGAGAAAATGACAATTCAGCCACTTTAATATGAATGTTTGTTGAATTCGAATGGTTGTGAATGATCTGGGTGTATGGAAACGGTCAGCGGCCGACCGGGATATTTTCCCTTCTGAGGACTCACAGTGAGTACCGCGTCTGAAAGTCTTGCTGTCTCGGATTCTGCTCACGGTGATTCCCGCGTCTGAAAGTCCTCCTGTCTCGGCTTCTGCTCACAGCGAGTACCGGTTCTGAAGGTCCTTCCTGTCTCGGCTTCTGCTCGCTCATTAAACTCAGAATGAAAAACTGCTGTCTAGTGAAAGGAGAGGGGAAAGTAAAATTCTCATTCACTTTTATATGAATATTGGTCAAATTCTATTGATCATGTACAGTCGGGATGTATGGAAAGTGTGAGCCGCCGAGGGGGATCTTTTTCCCGTCTGTCGACTCACATTGAGTCCCGCGTCTGAAAGTCCTCTGTTTCGGCTTCTGCTCGCTCATTAAGCTCAGAATTATCAAATGCTGTCTCCAGTGAACGGAGAAGATAAGATGAGATTTCACCCACTTTACTATGAATATTGGTCCAATTCCAATTTTCAGGAACTGTAGGGATGGATGGAAACAGTCCGTGACCGAGGGGAAACATTTTCCAGTCTGTGAGCTCACAGTGAGTACCGCGTCTGAAAGTCTTGCTTGTCTCGGATTCTGCTCACCGGTGATTCCCGCGTCTGAAAGTCCTCCTGTCTCGGCTTCTGCTCACAGCGAGTACCGGTTCTGAAGTCCTTCCTGTCTCGGCTTCTGCTCGCTCATTAAACTCAGAATGAAAAACTGCTGTCTCCAGCGAAAGGAGAGGAGAAAATGACAATTCAGCCACTTTAATATGAATGTTTGTTTGAATTCGAATGGTTGTGAATGATCTGGGTGTATTGGAAACGGTCAGCGGCCGACCGGGATATTTTTCCCTTCTGAGGACTCACAGTGAGTCCCGCGTCTGAAAGTCCTCCCTGTCTCGGCTTCTGCTCACAGCGAGTACGGTCTGAAGGTCCTTCCTGTCTCGGCTTCTGCTCGCTCATTAAACTCAGAATGAAAAACTGCTGTCTCCAGCGAAAGGAGAGAGAAAAATGACAATTCAGCCACTTTAATATGAATGTTTGTTGAATTCGAAATGGTTGTGAATGATCTGGGTGTATGGAACGGTCAGCGGCCGACCGGGATATTTTCCCTTCTGAGGACTCACAGTGAGTCCCGCGTCTGAAAGTCCTCCTGTTTCGGCTTCTGCTCGCTCATTAAGCTCAGAATTATCAAATGCTGTCTCCAGTGAACGGAGAAGATAAGATGAGATTTCAGCCACTTTACTATGAATATTGGTCCAATTCTAATTTTCAGGAACTGTAGGGATGGATGGAAAAAGTCCGTGACCGAGGGGAAACATTTTCCAGTCTGTGAGCTCACAGTGAGTACCGCGTCTGAAAGTCTTGCTGTCTCGGATTCTGCTCACGGTGATTCCCGCGTCTGAAAGTCCTCCTGTCTCGGCTTCTGCTCACAGCGAGTACCGGTTCTGAACGTCCTCCCTGTCTCGGCTTCTGCTCGCTCATTAAACTCAGAATGAAAAACTGCTGTCTAGTGAAAGGAGAGGGGAAAGTAAAATCTCATTCACTTCTATATGAATATTGGTCAAATTCTATTGATCATGTACAGTCGGGATGTATGGAAAGTGTGAGCCGCCGAGGGGGATCTTTTTCCCGTCTGTCGACTCACATTGAGTCCCGCGTCTGAAAGTCCTCCTGTCTCGGCTTCTGCTCGCTCATTAAGCTCAGAATTATCAAATGTTGTCTCCAGTGAACGGAGAAGAGAAGATGAGATTTCAGCCACTTTACTATGAATATTGGTCCAATTCTAATTTTCATGAACTGTAGGGATGGATGGAAACAGTCCGTGACCGAGGGAAACATTTTCCCGTCTGTGAACTCACAGTGAGTCCCGCGTCTGAAAGTCTTGCTGTCTCGGATTCTGCTCACGGTGATTCCCGCGTCTGAAAGTCCTCCTGTCTCGGCTTCTGCTCGCTCACTAAGTTCAGAATGAAAAACTGCTGTCTAGTGAATGGAGAGGAGAAAGTAAAATCTCAGCCAATTTAATAAAAGTGTTTGTCAAATTCTAATGTTCATCAACAATCTGGGTGTATGAAAGTGGCCGAGGGAGATCTTTTTCCCTTCTGTGGACTCACACTGAGTATGGTATCTGAAAGTCTTCGTGTATCCGCTTCTGCTCTCTCATTAAGCTCACAATTAACGACTGCTGTCTCATGTGAAAGGAGAGACCTTCTTTAGAGGCTGCATTTCAGACCAGTGTGTGGAAAAAGCCCGAAAATCCACGTATCGCTGCTCAATATCTAATGTTTATCAACTTTCATTTCATGAATAAACAAAATAGACAGCAGTCTGAGGCCAGTGAGTCAACATCTGCGTTTTACTTCTTTCTGTCGCTGATAAAGCTCACAATTAACAAATGCTGTCTCCAGCGAAAGGAGAGGAGAAAATGACAATTCAGCCACTTTAATATGAATGTTTGTTGAATTCGAATGGTTGTGAATGATCTGGGTGTATGGAAACGGTCAGCGGCCGACCGGGATTTTTCCCTTCTGAGGACTCACAGTGAGTCCCGCGTCTGAAATTCCTCCTGTCTCGACTTCTGCTCACAGTGATTCCCGCGTCTGACAGTGCGCCTGTCTCGGCTTCTGCTCACAGCGAGTACCGGTTCTGAAGGTCCTTCCTGTCTCGGCTTCTGCTCGCTCATTAAACTCAGAATGAAAAACTGCTGTCTAGTGAAAGGAGAGGGGAAAGTAAAATCTCATTCACTTTTATATGAATATTGGTCAAATTCTATTGATCATGTACAGTCGGGATGTATGGAAAGTGTGAGCCGCCGAGGGGGATCTTTTTCCCGTCTGTCGACTCACATTGAGTCCCGCGTCTGAAAGTCCTCCTGTTTCGGCTTCTGCTCGCTCATTAAGCTCAGAATTATCAAATGCTGTCTCCAGTGAACGGAGAAGATAAGATGAGATTTCACCCACTTTACTATGAATATTGGTCCAATTCTAATTTTCAGGAACTGTAGGGATGGATGGAAACAGTCCGTGACCGAGGGGAAACATTTTCCAGTCTGTGAGCTCACAGTGAGTACCGCGTCTGAAAGTCTTGCTGTCTCGGATTCTGCTCACGGTGATTCCCGCGTCTGAAAGTCCTCCTGTCTCGGCTTCTGCTCACAGCGAGTACCGGTTCTGAAGGTCCTTCCTGTCTCGCTTCTGCTCGCTCATTAAACTCAGAATGAAAAACTGCTGTCTC